>NC_058082.1:560213774-560375183 GCF_014858855.1 Bufo gargarizans | reverse complement strand
CCCATCCTGAGACAGAGTCTGGTCTAGGAGAGGAGTACAAGGTGGAGAGGAGACATGAGAGGTCCTGTCCTGATAGTTGGGGAGGTGGGAAGTAGTTCGTAGAGCACCCACTCCTAGGAACCATATCCAGGGCAAGTATCCAGAGGTCCTGCCAGACAGTTGGGAAGTAGCTTGTAGAGCACCAACACTCAAGAATCACAATCTTGTAAGGTGAGGGACTACAGATGAAGACACCCATCATCAAACAATCACTAGGCCAGTATCATCTAAGTGTGAAACTGCAGCCATCCAAACTGCCTCCATACCTCCTCAGATGCTGCTACTAAAACCTGCTCCTACTGTATGTATTTCAAGTTCTACGTTGCACTTAGTAAAAAGGACTTTGTTATGTTCAACTCTGGCCTCATTCTTTGGCACAAGAACTTCCACTGCAATGGACCCCAGGGAGCGACGGTCTAAGTTAGGAAACCGTGACACAACATCACATCATGGACACTACTGCTAAAGCTCGCTGCACATGGCACAGTACACTTACCGCACTACATACAGTATATACAGGCAGGGTGCAAACCACCCACTTTAATATAATAGATGAACTGGGTGACTGCTTGGCACGGGACAGACCAGACGGTATCCTCTTTACTAAGGAACCTGACCTCTCCACATTCCTGCAAGGACCCCGGTCATCCATCGTCGGTCGCCGAGATTTTCAAGCAAGATGGAAGCTGGCGGCCCTTTGCGCGCAAATGGAGGCGGTAAGTTTTAATTTTAGGTTTAATCGATTCGCTGACACGAAGCAAGAGGAAATTCGGCTTCTAGGCTAATCTAGGATGTTTGTTCCTTTCCTGTATAGATTTTTCTGTATGGCCATACAATTTTATCGGAGGACTTTCAATGCAGATACATCACTTATTTCACCATATGCGTTTCAGGTAGATTCACTCTCCCTTCCTCAGTGGTGGGAGAGTGAAGAGGAAGGGAGAGTGAATCTACCCGAAACGCGTATGGTGAAATAAGTGATGTATCTGCATTGAAAGTCCTCCGATAAAATTGTATGGCCATACAGAAAAATCTCTACAGGAAAGGAACAAACATCCTTCTCGTTGAACGCTGTACCGAAGGAAGTCGCGGAATAGAGTGTTAACTCCCGCGATCTTTGGAACTCCCGCGGGATTCGAACTAGCTTGCCTCAAGGAGCAATTGAACAAGCCGGCGAATATCTAAAGCTCCGTTCAAGCAACCGGGAGACAGCAGGCACCAGACGGTAAGCTGAGCATTGATTAAAAGTTTACCTTTACTTATAAGGGAAGCGGTATAAGAGACTTTAAGCCTAGTATCACCTGAACCCTGTGGAAGATACAGGAATACACTGCGTTCCTATGGTAAATGTACTGTATATTCCTGCGTATAAGACTACTTTTTAACACATGAGAATCTTCTCAAGAGTCGGGGGTCGTCTTATATGCCGGGTGTCGTCTCATATGCCGGTATACAGCGTGCTGAAACTTACTTCCTAGCCGGACTGGAGAAGCTGTCCTTCTCCAGCTTCAGGGACAGGCGCCCTCTAGCTGAGCCACCGTGTGCTGCATCCGGCCAGCCGCTCCTGAAGCAGCCCCCTCTCCCTGCTCTCAGTGGTTTTCTCATACCGGCAGTATCACATTGCGTATTACCGCTCAGATCGTCTTGAAGACAGGGAGGGCTGGGCAGGCAGGGAGAGCTGACCCACCCAATCCAAGCAGGCTTTGTATGCAGTGTGCACAGAAAATACCGGTACATCGCTTGCCGTGATTGACTGGTTGTTGTATACTGGGTTGGATTGGCGATTCTGAGGAAAGGCAGCAGGAAGCAGGAGCATCTGCACTTCAGCCAATTCTAATGTTGGTGGATCTCTAATGAAGTTTGCTGTGCATCTTATCTGTGGTGAAAAAACAGAGTCTATCTGGGGAGCAGATACATGTGGTGGTGAATACAGTACAGCACCAGTATCTGTACATACAGTACAGCACCAGTATCTGTACATACAGTACAGCACCAGTATCTGTACATACAGTAGAGCACCAGTATCTGTACATACAGTAGAGCACCAGTATCTGTACATACAGTACAGCATCAGTATCTGTACATACAGTACAGCACCAGTATCTGTACACACAGTACAGCATCAGTATCTGTACATACAGTACAGCACCAGTATCTGCATCGGTTCATACAGTACAGCACCAGTATCTGTACACACAGTACAGCATCAGTATCTGTACATACAGTACAGCACCAGTATCTGCATCGGTTCATACAGTACAGCACCAGTATCTGTACATACAGTACAGCACCAGTATCTGCATCGGTTCATACAGTACAGCACCAGTATCTGTACACACAGTACAGCATCAGTATCTGTACATACAGTACAGCACCAGTATCTGCATCGGTTCATACAGTACAGCACCAGTATCTGTACATACAGTACAGCACCAGTATCTGTACATACAGTACAGCATCAGTATCTGTACATACAGTACAGCATCAGTATCTGTCATACAGTACAGCACCAGTATCTGTACACACAGTACAGCATCAGTATCTGTACATACAGTACAGCACCAGTATCTGCATCGGTTCATACAGTACAGCACCAGTATCTGTACATACAGTACAGCATCAGTATCTGTACATACAGTACAGCACCAGTATCTGTACATACAGTACAGCACCAGTATCTGTACATACAGTACAGCATCAGTATCTGTACCAGTTCATACAGTACAGCACCAGTACATACAGTACAGTATACAAATGTCCAACAGTCAAGACCCCATCATGGCTCTACCAGCAAGAAGAAAGAAACATGAAGCCAGTTTCAAATTTAAAGTTGTAAACTTTGCCATGGAACATAATAACTGCGCTGCTGCAAGACAATATGGAGTAACAGAAAAGATGGTTTGGGACTGGAAAGCAAATTAAAAGCATTAAAGAGTATGCCAAGGGGTAAGTGTGCATTAAGGAGAGGCCCCCACATTGGCCAGAACTCGAAAAACATGTAGCAGACATGGTGAATGAGCATCGCCAAAACGGTTATGTAGTGACACGAAATAAAATACGTTTGCACTTCAGTGGCCAAATCTAACCCAGATCACAGCTACAGATGTACGGCCGCTGTACCCGGTGCAGTAGAGTCCTGGAAAGGCATAATATGGCACCGAAGCAAAAGACGAAAATTGCACAACAATTACCTGCAGATCTTGATGCCAAAGTAAATGTTGTTGGAGGGGTAGTCTTATATGGCGAGTATAGCCCAAACCCTATATTTCAACTGGAAAAGTTGGGGGTCGTCTTATACGCCCAGTCGTCTTATACGCCGGAATATACGGTACCCACAACATTTGAAGTGACTTTCACCTTCCCAATCTGGGATAGAGACACAAAGGAAACCCCCTTTTTCATCTTGTTTTGAAATAATAGTATATATGGGTATATCACCTGAAGAACTTCGGCGCGATATATACTACTGATTGTTTTTATTATATGTCATTGTATTTCTACTGTACTATTTTATTGTATTTTTATCATTTTATATTTTATGGGGATATAGTAATAAATATTTTCTGCATATTTCAATCTGGCTACCAAGTGTATGAGTGCCCGCTCTTTTTTCTATTTCTAATTCCCATAGAAGTTCCTCAAAATGCAATAGTTGTCAACTTTTCCCTCAAAGATGCGGCAGGGTTGGACTGGCCCAACATAGTAACAGTGGGCCCAATTTCTGACAATGATGGACCCCTAATAAAACAGGGCCCTTAAGGTCCAATATACACAGAGAGTGGCCCTTCAGAATCATTTACTCTGGTGGGTCCAAGGGACTTCAGTGTGACAACTGATTTTATCCTTCTTTCCAACGTGGTCAGCATGGTAAACATTCCCAAAAAGCGTGAATATCTTTTAATGATCTGGCATATACTTTACAATCATGTTCTTATTGTTCATTTTATACGATTACAATCATTTTGATCACTTAATTTGTACCAGGTAAAGGACTACTTATACCTCTCTATATACACAGATATTACAGAAACATGTGTTGGATTTAATCTCAGGCAGTGTTTACATGTTGTCCATTATATACTGGAGACACCATATGAGATGCTGAGCAGCATTTTACTTGGTAGTAAAACATTTTCACAAAAACACAAAATTTGTCGGGAAGTACAAGATCATGGCATCTTTATAAAATGGGTAAAAATCCCAGAGGTCTCCACTAACGCATCCATACCACGTGCGATGAGACCATGGAGAGGAGCTTGTTTTAAGAGAACCACCAATTCTCCATGAGTCAAGTTTCTTGAAGGCACCACAGGATGTTAAAAAGGCTGTCTCCTTTTTACTATTGAAGACCCATCCTCAGGAAAACTCATCAATATCAGATTGGCGGGGGTTCGAATACCGGCTCCCCGCTGATCAGTTGTTTGAAGAGGAGGCAGTGCTCGTGGAAAGGGTCCATATATTTTGTTGCTCTGGAGCATTTAATGACTTTGATCTGGTCTTCTATGAGATATTACATCCTTGTCCATCATACAGTAGCTCAAGTAGACATGGCCCCCATGATTTTGGGTTGAGATAACTTATCCAGTTTTGATTAACCAATTTTAACAAGTTTGAAATCAGTAGGAAAGGATTGCTGATGCATTGCATGATAGCTAAGTTGAACATTCATGTTGAGTGAAGAGCATCAAACATTTTCCTGTTGTACGCAATTATATAATCAATTAGCAGTATATATTGGCAGTGCTGTCCATAATATAAGACATTTATATTCACTGTATTTCGGTAAAAAAAATTAAAGACACATTTAGAAATGTCTAAACTTGGCACCTCATCCTAAGTAGAGTCCATAAGTTGGGATCCTATTCCAATACTAAAGGATTCATTCTCTGCACCTAACCCTCATCTATACTTTTTGGAGTCTTCTGGATATTTTCTTCAGAAGAACCACTGATTCCAATGGCCTGAGCAAGAAAGCACCATCCTTCAAAATGTGCATAATTTAAGACATTCAAGGAGCCCCAAACAGCCCAAGAAAGGTTCATCGATTATTCTAAAAATTGATGAGTGCTACAACTTACAGCAACCCCAAGAAAACCTCGTTCAGCAGCAACTCTATCTCTTATTAATGAACCTTTATCTTATATAACATTTCAAAGTCAGAAACTCCAAGCCAAATCAAAACACGACACTTGGCCATAATAGATACAACCCAGGCTTTCAGAAAGTTTGAGAAACAATTTACCCTCATTGGTGATGTACATTTATAGGAAAGCTCTTGTTGGAATAAAACAACTGTACATTGCATAACCATGTATAACCAGTATATTGCTGTAGAAGATCTCCTGGTCCTACAAAAATGTAGGCCACTAGAAATATTCATTTGCATAAAGAATTCATGTCTCAGAGTATTGTTCTCATTTCTATGGGTTCTGGTAGACCATAGCTATGAACATTGACGGTGAACACCAGTAGGCCAATGACAACCAAGCTAGAAAAATTACCACCGTCCATCTTCGAAAAACATGTCTGACCTCATTATTTAGATGTAAGGACGTCTAATTGTCTCATTTCTTACAAATCATATTTTCGGTCCTTGTTCAAATGTACTACGGCATATTCAACTTCAACGTCGCCCTCAAACTGGAAACCTGTGTTTTTGGCATTGTGTTTTAGATCAGCATAGACAATGGAGTCTTCTTCATCTGGTCCTGGAACATTCTGTGTGGTGGACTTGTAACCCATATGGGCATTGTCATATGTAACCTCAACGGTTACTGCAGCTGGGTCTGAGTCCTTTAGAGTTGGAGTCCCTCCCTGTGGACAGTTCTTTGGACTTCCTGTCACGGCCACAAATTTTAGCTGGAGAAATAAGAACATTTACATATTTTTTTAATGAAACTTGATGAACGTTAAAACATGACCACAGTTTTCCACATGACCATCAACAATACTCACCTCTTCAGTAGGTGCAGGGTCTTGAAATGATGACCTCTGTTTTACTATTAAAAACAATTTACAAAAATTTTAATTTTCCATAATTTCTTTTTTCATAGACCAATGACACACAAAAACATGGGGTAAAAGGACCATGGCAAATTGATATGTGGGAGCAACAGAACAAAAGCACCCTGCCACGTGGGATACACAACAATGACATATGGGGTACAAGACAAGAACACAGTAATAATTGGGGTACAGGACCGGACAGGACACCCTACTGGTACATATGAACTGAATTTAAGGTATCTCATACAGCCAGCCAGTACCCTCTGCTCTATACTGATGAGAGGCAAGAGCCCCAAAATACTGCTTTCTAAAGTTGGGTCTTTTTGAGTTAGCTAACATTAATTTGCATATTTTTTTCCCATGGAGCATTGCTTGAAAAAAAAAGTCTCAATATACCACCAAGTCTCCTCAAGGAAAGCTGGTATTCCACCTGAACACTTGAAATCCAAACTACAAAAACTACTTACATTTGAAATGTTTTTGACAGTGAATCAGCAAGGAGACGACGATAACAAGAACACAGACACCTCCCATGGATGATACGATGTATAACAACAATGTAAAGTTCTGAAAATAAGTGATATTTTCTGAAAAAGAGAACAAGAGTATAAAAAAGTCACAAATTATTAATAAGAGCAATATTATAGGTTTCCACAATAAATTAGTACTTCAGGCTTCATTTGGAATGGGCTTTAGGACCCAGCAGCTCAGGCTGTCCACAAACCCCACCCATGCTTACTTTCTCTCTCTGACCGTCCAATCACAATTTATTATACGTCAAAAAAAAGAATTACAGCTACATTTAGGTGAAAACTTCCTTTAATTTTAAAGTTAAAAAATAATATTCCCTTAAGGGAATTTCCAGAAAATGCACAAAAATCACCATCAATTTTTTTTACAGATGTTTCTCACAGAAAAAAGGGGTTTACCTGTCTCTGTGGTATTTATAGCTGTAATATTTTCAGCCACATGTTCACCTGAAAATGAAGCGAAACATAATCAATGTGCAACAGCTCAGAGGAGACATGCTTCTCACATCCTCATTTACACGCTTTTTTTTTTTTGCTTGTTTTGATCATATTTTAATGGGAAGTTAAGGTATAAAATAAAAATAAAAAACAATGTGGCTTTACCTCTAAAGACAATTCAATGGTAGAGTGTCTCATAAAAGTTAATACCATCTCATTAAAATCAAATATTTTCTTTACAATTTACACAGATTTATTTATTTTTATTGTTTTTGGAACTCTACTGAAAGTTAAAAAATATATCTTATAATGTGGGTTATAGTTCACTGTATTTGTTTAGAAATATTTGTTTTATTTTGTGTCTGTATTAAAAAATAAATAAATAAATAAATAAAATGTAAAATAGGTTTATTAAATAATAATAACAATTCTAAAAATTACTAGCACTAGCAACATACCCAGCCGCTTCTCTTCAGTGCTTCCCAGGTCCCCCACCAGTCTGTACTACTGGGATCTATGGAAATTTGACCACTCTGAGGCAGGTCCCCACTGCCACCATTGTTTGACCGAGTTGTAAAATGTCATGTGTCGAGTGGGTCCAGGAAGTAGAGAGCAGAGAACCCGGGTGGCACAGAAATGAAGCAGTAAGGAAAATCCTTTTTTATTTTTTATTTTTTTTTAATTCTTCCCCTGTTTTAAAAAAAATTCCTGGTTGGGCAACCCCTTTTTAAAGAAAAAACTTTTTAGGCTCATCCTAGACCACCATACTTCTGTAAGTCAAGCCAGACTTTTCGGTTAGCTGGAATGCTGAAAAAATGTAAAAAAAATATAAGGTTATGTTCAGATGCTTAACTCCATCAATTGATGGGCAATTATTATAGTCACAAAAATTTTCCGCACCAAATATTTGCCTGTAAGCATCCGATTTACCCTTAGGCCAGTTTCAGATGAGAGTGTGCAAACGGAACTGTAAATTCCCGTAATCAACTCTGCTTCTCCGACCGGACTGCACAGCATTATAGTGATTTACAATGCTGTGTGTCTCTGCCCGACCTCAACTGTAATGATTTGTACTGAGGGCATTAGGTGAGTACAAATCATTACAGGTGAGGTCGGGCAGAGATACACAGCATTGTAAATCATAATGCATGGCGGTCCGGTCAAAGGAGCAAAGTTTACTACAGGAATTCACTGTCCTGCTTGTCTGAAACTGGCCTAAAGGGTAAGGCCTCATGCACATGGCCGTTGTGCGGCCATTCCGTGCATTGGGGACCGCAATTTTCGGGATGGGTCAGTGATCTGTCGGCACCGCAAAAAAATAGAACATGTTCTATTTTTTTGCGGTGCGGAGGCATGGACAGAAATACCACGGAAGCACTCTCTTCCGCACCGCATCTCCGCGATTGTGGACCCATTCAAGTGAATGGGTCTGCATCCGTGATTCGGGGTGCACATGTCCGGTGGCCCGCGTATTGCAGACCCGCGGTATGGCCATGGGGCGCACAACGGCCGTGTGCATGAGGCCTAAATGTTAATGCTCACGGACACATTTTTGGTTTGAAATGTATTTAGTTTTTATAATTGCCCTTCAATGCAATTAAGCTTCTGAACATAGCCTAGATTTTTATATTTTTTTCAGCTTTCCAGCCAGCAGGTCTCTCGGATGTGATCCATCAATCATAGAAGTACAAGAGAGAATTCTCCACTCTGATATCACGCAAGTGACATCACTGGTAGGGTTGATCCTGAAACGATGCACTGTAAGCTCATAATAATAATAATAATGAGTATGTGCAAGCAAGTAAAAAGACACATCTCTCCAAACAAATCACCTAAAAATAAAAAATATGCATATAACAATTAGTAGATAAAAATATTTCCAATATACAGTATGTTTGCCAGCAGGGGCGCAACTACCATAGCGGCAGACCATGCGACTGCTAGGGGGCCCAGGGCAAGAGGGGGCCCAGCATTAGTTGGGATTATCTCCTCTTCTACTGGGGATGAAAACTTGGTCTGGATTCTACCCTCTAAAGCAGGGGTGCACAAAAATTTTTGGTCTTGGGGCCGCATTATCACATTGCTCTATTTCAAGGGGCTGCAAAAAACAAAACAAAAAAAAAGTTAATCAGCACTTGTTTGCATCAGCCTATGCAAAGTGACTGGGGAGGAATGATCGCTTAGCACAGTCACTGCTCCCTCATTTAGTTCTGTTGATTATTGGCAGCATATTCCTGATTACGCAGTGAGATGTGCTGATGTAACACCCCAGAGTTATACTGTCATCAGATATCATTTCTGTTATGTCTTCCACAACTGTGCATATAAAACTATGTTAAACTTAATTGTTCATGTAATTTGCCTGGTTACCAGTAGGTGGCAACAACCTATTGGAAAGTATAGTTTAGTGAATTTAAGCTGGAATGGATTATTCCAGCTTAGCTCCCCCTCTATGAGAGAAGTGGACAGTTCCCACATCCTGCAGCATGGGTGGAGAAGGGAGTTAGAGTCAGTGTAGCCTCCCCCCTGCTAGGGGAAGGCTGGGTGATAGCGTTCAGGAAACCCCCTGTATAGGGAAGACAGCAAGCAAGGACCTAGTCTCGGCTGAGACTTGGCCACATACCCAGTCTGAGCACCTTCAGCTCTGCTGGATGAGGAAAGCAGAAACTACAGACAACCTCCAGAGGTCCAGGAAGAAAGCATCCCCTAAGAAACGATCTGTGAGATAAGTCCAGTACCTAGGAGAAGCCATATCCTCCTCAGCTAGTCTGTCCCCCACAGCAGAGGTCACATTCCTGCCAATCATTGCCAAAACCTGCTGGGACCAAGAGACCAAAGCTGTATACTGCTTGGATGCAAGTTATTAAAGTAACTTAGTAAAGCAACGTTTGAAATTTATCGAAAGGTCTGGACATCATTTATTCTGCAAAATTCCTCTATTACTCCTACTATCACTACACTCAAATTTATTGCAAGTGAGCCAGGAGTCCGGCTGTACCCAGGTAGGAGACACTGTGACACAACTACCACCATCCTATAGAGACATTATAGGCAATCACACCACTCTGGCATTCCTAATCTAGGACGTGTGTTATAACACCTTGGAAGGGCCCTGAGATAGTGCCCTGCGCACGCTGCAATTGGCGCCACGACAAGTACAGAATATTAATAACCCGTATACTGGCCATTGCACTGACAATAATTGTACATCTTTCGTTCTGATAAAACATGCAAATCAGCCGACAAACGAGTGATCGCTTGTTTATCAGCTGATCGGCGGCACGATTATACCGGTCAGATATCAGGAATGAACGCTCCTATGAAGACTTGTTCCCAGTAATAGTCCCGGATATCGTGCAGTGTAATGATTTTTGACACAATCCTGAAGCATGGCCTTGAAACAGAAGATTCATACTCTCCTCCTCCCTGCCGCTGTCTCCATCTTCCGGTCCACGTGCTGTTCACATCCAGCTTGCTATGGGTATAGTCACATGCTCCGCTCCAGCCAATGACTGGCTTCAGTGGTGATGGGGCCACAAGGTGTGTTTTACCACTGAAGTTAGTCTTTTGCTGGAGAGGTGCTCCGGGACCGGAAGATGGAGACAGCGAGACAATAACCAGTAAGCCCTTCCCTTCACTGCAGAGGACGGCGCTCACTGGTTATTACCGCCTCCTGCCCCCAGTTATAGCGGTCCTACAATAACCAGTAAGCACTTTCCTTCACTGCAGAGGACGGCGCTCACTGGTTATTACCGCCTCCTGCCCCCAGTTCTAGCGGTCCTACAATAACCAGTAAGCCCTTCCCTTCACTGCAGAGGACGGCGCTCACTGGTTATTACCGCCTCCTGCCCCCAGTTATAGCGGTCCTACAATAACCAGTAAGCCCTTCCCTTCACTGCAGACGACGGCGCTCACTGGTTATTACCGCCTCCTGCCCCCAGTTCTAGCGGTCCTACAATAACCAGTAAACCCTTCCCTTCACTGCAGAGGATGGCGCTCACTGGTTATTACCGCCTCCTGCCCCCAGTTATAGCGGTCCTACAATAACCAGTAAGCCCTTCCCTTCACTGCAGACGACGGCGCTCACTGGTTATTACCGCCTCCTGCCCCCAGTTCTAGCGGTCCTACAATAACCAGTAAGCACTTTCCTTCACTGCAGAGGACGGCGCTCACTGGTTATTACCGCCTCCTGCCCCCAGTTATAGCGGTCCTACAATAACCAGTAAGCCCTTCCCTTCACTGCAGAGGATGGCGCTCACTGTTTATTACCGCCTCCTGCCCCCAGTTCTAGCGGTCCTACAATAACCAGTAAGCACTTTCCTTCACTGCAGAGGACGGCGCTCACTGGTTATTACCGCCTCCTGCCCCCAGTTATAGCGGTCCTACAATAACCAGTAAGCCCTTTCCTTCACTGCAGAGGATGGCGCTCACTGGTTATTACCGCCTCCTACCCCCAGTTATAGGAGTCCTACAATAACCAGTAAGCACTTTCCTTCACTGCAGAGGACGGCGCTCACTGGTTATTACCGCCTCCGGCACCCCTAAATATACTGTAGGGGCCCTACAATAACAAGTAAGCACTTTGCCTGAGGGCTCGTGCACACGACCGTTGTCTTGGTCTGCATCCGAGCCGCATTTTTTGCGGCTCGGGTGCGGGCCCATTTACTTCAATGTAGCCGCAAAAGATACGGACAGCACTCCGTGTGCTGCCCACATCCGTTGCTTCGTTCCGCAAAACAGCTCATGCAGAACACACAAGGCTGGTATCCGTGTTTTGCTGACCACAAAACACGGTGTGGTCATGTGCATGAGGCCTTACTAGTGGGGAAAGCCCTTATTGGTTAACCCTTTAATGACCAGTCACTTTGTGGTTTAGCGTACGGGGTTCAGACACATAACTTTTTTAGTTGTTGCACTACCAAAATAACTTGCAGCTTTTTATTATATGACACAGAGCTTTTTAATATATATATTTTTTGTTTTATATTAGTTTATTTTATATTTTTTTTACAGGAAACTGTACAAACATTTTTTTTTAAGTCATTTTTATTCAAACTATAGCTCATTCTTTAAATATGCAAATTAAACCTTGGCTTCAAACCTTGGCTCTGGGGGCCGCCTTTGGCCCGCGGGCCGCAGGTTGTGCACCCCTGCTCTAGGGGAACAACTTTTATCAAATGAGGCAGTGGAAAAATGCCCCAAAGGTCATTGAAAAAGGGTTTAGGTGGAAACCCTTCTGTCCTGTGTGGGGGGCCTGGTTTGATCCTTGCTATGGGGCCCTTACTTCTCTATGTACGCCACTGTTTGCCAGTTTTTTTTTTACCAGTTGGTTATGGTAACCTCTTGTTGGTATAGGTTTGAACATTTTTGGCCTAGAGGACAAAAAATTGACCTGAGGATCCTCATTATAACACTTGACACTCACCAGATACAAGAACTTGTATTGTTTTGCCCACTATCTGCTGCTTCTTAAATTGGGCTCTACATCTATAATATCCAGTGTCGTTCATCTGTACGGAGTCAAACCTCAGAACATAGACAGCGCTGCCTTCTTTCTTCTCCTCCAGACTAGAGTCAATCCCGTTTCTCACGAAATCACATTGTTCTTTGATTAATTTACAGCAAGAAACATTGGGTAATCCCTCGTTACAGAGCCGCAACGAATACTTTATGCTCAGAGACTGCCCTGGTGATTTGGCAAACTTTTGGGATCCTTCCATGTTTATTGTAAGTGTACACGATGGACTGTTTCCTAGGAGAAAGACCAAAAAACAACATTTGTAGCAATGCGCCCCATAATGCTCACAATGTTCATAATAATGTGTCAGTGTTGGGCTCCTCGAGGGCCGGCACTGATACTTAGCACCTCCTCCTCATGCTAGATTGAAAAGCCTGAAACCCAGCAACACTGGCAGGGCAAAGTCATGTACAGTGGCCCACTAGCCCTTAAAACCAAAAGGTCATCAATTGCATGTACTGTATGCTAAAAATGAATGAGTGTACTGCAAAGACAGTAACAATAAATTTAAAGGGGAACATACACAATGTGACCTCATTTTTATTTATTTTTTTAAATCTTGTGCAATCGGTCCTGGGTGATGCAATTATTTGGCAGCAGTCGGTGCCCACCACAGCTTTTCCTCTGCTGGTAGACATAGCCGTCGTCTTGCTCACCTGTTCAGCCCCTAAAGTGAAGGAGAGAGCACCACGCAAGCATGGCCACCCTCCATTCACCGGCGCTATAGGAGTTCCGAAAGTAGCCAAGTTTAGCAGTCCCATAGCAGTGAATAGAAAGGTGGCTCTGCATGCGTGGTGCGCCATTCATTTACCGCTATGGGAATTCCGAATAAAGCCAAGCGCTATATAGCACTCCCACAGCAGTGAATGGGGAGTATGCTGCACTAGCCTTCAATTTGGGGGCCCCATTCTGGAGACAGGAACAAATCCCAGAGTTAGGATCCACACCTATCTGACATTGATGACATATCCTAGCCATACGCCATGCCCTTTAACTCACCCACCCTCTAATGATAATGAGATGACTCAGCTTATCAAGTTCCAGTCTACACAGTAAAGTTGACATGTGAGCTGTGTAACTCATGGTCACAATCCGTAGTTTTACAAAAGGCTACAGATATACTTAGTGATCACAAAATTGCTCAATCACTTTTGACTTTTTTGTAGTATATTATGCACAGAGTCTTGGTAGCTTTGCCCCTCTTTGCTTCCTTTGCAGAGTTTTTGACCCACATTTGTTACTTGCTTTTGTTTAAGGTGGGACATTTTCCAACCGCAGCATCCTCCTGCTGTTCTCAATACGGTCAGGGCTGCATGTAGCCCTCCTATGTATTACCGTCATAGCTCAGTGTCAGCACAAGAGGCATTCAGTAAATCCTCCTTATTATGGTCCTTTAGACTAGTATTATCTATAAAATTGTCAGTTTTATTGGAATGGATATACATGAACTACCCCTCGACATGTCGCTGCCTGCAAATGAGCCGAGGTGGCTAAGCTACCCCTTTACTCTCTATTTAGCAGTGTCACATAAACCACTTCTTGCTTAAAGTGAACCTCTTAGGAGGATCTAGGCCCTCAAACCGCTCCTGTGAGTGTCGCGGCCTTCTCTCAGCTTACCGAGCAAAGTGCTCTACATTGCATAGTGGCTGTACTTGGTATTGCAGCTCGGCCCCATTCACTTCTATGGGACTGAGCTGCTCCTAGGCCATGGGACCGATGAACGTGACGTCACTGGCCTACGGAAAGCCGAGAGAAGGCCGCGGCACTAGAGAGAGCGCTGCTCCCTTTTCAACCAGCTGATCGGCGGGGGTCCTGGGTGTGGGACGTGTGTGGTACTGTTGCCCAGTATCCTCTGTCCATTTTCAGGTTCTACTGGGAGTTGTAGTTTCACAAGAGTTATGATACTTGTTCTGTAGAACTACAACTCCCATGGTGGCCTGAAGATACCTGTCAGGCCATGCTGTGTGCTGTACTTTCACAGAAGATATGTTTTCATAGCGTGACTTAATGTGTAAATGTGTCTTCACTCTTATTTTCATTTGGTCGAGGTGCATTCAAAACATTGCCTTCATTTACCGCTATGGGAATTCCGAATAAAGCCAAGCGCTATATAGCACTCCTATAGCAGTGAATGGGGAGTATGCTGCACTAGCCTTCAATTTGGGGGCCCCATTCTGGAGACAGGAACAAATCCCAGAGTTAGGATCCACACCTATCTGACATTGATGACAT
This sequence comes from Bufo gargarizans, assembly GCF_014858855.1. Lineage (NCBI taxonomy): Eukaryota > Metazoa > Chordata > Amphibia > Anura > Bufonidae > Bufo > Bufo gargarizans. Next base: position 560,360,420 of record NC_058082.1, on the reverse strand, counting down.
ATCCAGTACAGGTGTTTTCGCATGTGGCTAAACCCTAAGGCCCCTTTCACACGGGCGTTGCGGGAAAAGGTGCTGGTGCGTTGCGGGAACATGCAGGATTTTTCTGCGCAAGTGCAAAACATTGTAATGCGTTTTGCACGCGCATGAGAAAAATCGGCATGTTTGGTACCCGAACTTCTTCACAGAAGTTCAGGCTTGGGATCGGTGTTCTGTAGATTGTATTATTTTCCCTTATAACATGGTTATAGGGGACAATAATAGCATTCTGAATACAGAATGCATAGTACAATAGGGCTGGAGGGGTTAAAAAAAAAAATATAATTTAACCTTAATCCACTTGCTCGCGCAGCCCGGCATCTCTCCTGTCTTCTTCTTTGCTGTGTGCAGGAAAAGGACCTGTGGTGACGTCACTCCGGTCATCACATGATCTATCACCATGGTAAAAGATCATGTGACGGACCATGTGATGACCGGAGTGAAGCAAAGAAGAAGACAGAAGAGATGCCGGCTGTGCGATCAAGTCGATTAAGGTGAGTTAAATAATTTTTAATTTTTTTTTAACCCCTCCAGCGCTATTGTACTATGCATTCTGTATTCAGAATGCTATTATTTTCCCTTATAACCATGTTATAAGGGGAAATAATAATGATCGGGTCTCCATCCCGATCGTCTAGCAACCATGCGTGAAAATCACACTGCATCCGCACTTGCTTATATGGGGCCTGCGTTACGTGAAAAACGCACAAAGAGGAGCATGCTGCGATTTTCACGCAACGCACAAGTAATGCATGAAAATCACCGCTCATGTGCACAGCCCCATAGAAATGAATGGGTCAGGATTCAGTGCGGGTGCAATGCGTTCAACTCACGCATCGCATCCGCGCGAAATACTCGCCCGTGTGAAAGGGGCCTTAATGTTAATTTTTATATTGGTTTTTATTTGAAGTTTTAGGAAAGGGTGAATTGCATTTTTATATATTTCTTAAAAAAATTTTTTTGCTTTTTTTACTCTTTTTAAGAGTAAATGTAATACAGTATAGTTCTGCTGCATGCACCTACACATACACACACACAGCCCCACTGTACTCATTACATATGCAGTATAGCTCTGCTGCATGCACCTTACCCACACACAGCTTCACCATACACATTACACATATAGCTCTGCTGCATACACATTCACACACAGCTCTGCTCTACACATTACACATATAGCTCTGCTGCATGCACATTCAGACACAGCCGTGCTGTAACATTGCATATACAGCCCTGTTGTACACGTTACATATACAGCACTGCTAGATGCACATTTCCCATACTCAGCTCTGTTGTACACATTCACACACAGCTCCACTGTACACGTTATATATACAGCTCTGCCGCAGCCTGCATACATTACCCACACACAGCTCTGCTGTACACATTACACACACAGCTCTGCTGTACACATTACACATACAGCTCTGCTGCACACATTACACATACAGCTCTGCTGCACACATTACACATACAGCTCTGCTGCACACACATTCACACACAGCACCACCGTAAACATTACATACACTGCTCTGCAGTTCTTCTGACCAAGTGCAGTGCTGACTCCTCCTACACCCGTGATCATGACATCATCAAAGGTCCAAGCGGTCAGGTCCTGTAGCTCTGTAGGGTCTACCATAACATCTGCCTTTCAGGGGTGTGAGGAGATGAGTGATTACCGACATTCCTCACCGAGTCCCACTGCCTGCACAATCCAGCGCCACAACACAGCACCCCTGGCACTGTCCGGCTGCGCACACACATGCTCTGCCTCCGCCTCTGTAAGTGACTCACTGTGGGAGCGCGGTAGGTGTGCAGCGCTGAAGCACTCCTTTTCTTCTGGGGGGCCCTACAGACCCCCTGACTTACGGACCCGGTCGCAATTGCGACCACTGCGGCGACCCCTATAGCTACGCCACTGATCCAAGCCCTTTCCACCACCTGCCGCCTCCAACTCAAAAATATCTCTTGGATCCACACATTCCTCGACCAGGAGTCTAAAAAATTCTTGTACGTGCCCTCATCATTTCCCACCTAGACTATTGCAACATCCTCCTATGTGGCCTCCCATCTCTTGCACGCCTCTAATCTTTGCCTAATTAATCCCCCTCTCCCCCCATTACTTCTCTGTCTCTTCTCTGTGCCAACATATTAGACAATCACTTACGTGGAAAACTTCAAAAGAAACCTGAAAACCCTCCTCCTCCTCCGACCAACCTACAGTAACCCTGCTGCCGCTATACCACCATATGAGCAGCTTCAATCCTCACCTACTGTATTCTTCCCACCATCCTCCATATGTAGGGTCTGACTGCTTGGACCCCCACCAGTCATGAGATTAGGTGACCTGTATCTCCAAAATGATTTAGATTGTCAAGCATGCAGCATAATGCTCCAATCATCTCTATGGGACCTCCTGGGAATAGCTCAGCGTTGTACTCGGCTGTCTCCATCTGACCCATAGAGAATAAAGGAAGGATTAGAACTCACGCTCCACCAGGTGCTCCATTCATTTCGGATGGCTCCCCACATGGTCAAAGTTACCCCACCAAGTAATGAGAGAAGAACGAAAAGTAGCAGGGATCTAAATCCTATGCAGATGCCGTAGGGCAGTGGTGGCGAACCTATGACACGGGTGCCAGAGGTGGCACTCAGAGCCCTCCCTGTGGGCACCCACATCCTGGAATAAGTCTGTGGTGTACCAATATGCCTTAGACTTTTCTTACCATTTATCAGCGCAGGGCGCACTATGAACAGCGCAGCGCATGATAAAGTACATGGAAGATACACTAGACCTGACTGTAGTATTCAGGGTGAATTACCGTGTCGGCACTTTGCGTTAATAAAGTGGCTTTTGGGTTGCAGTTTGGGCACTCGGTCTCTAAAAGGTTCGCCATCACTGCCGTAGGGGATTAAGACGTGTCAGTGCGTACAGGACATCACATGTCGGAAAAATGCTCCATGGAGGAGGGTAAAAAAAATCTCAATTTCAAGACATGCCGATCAGATACCAACCATAAAAATATAATGAGCCTCCACTTCAAAGCTTGTTGTCATAAAGGTAATTCGCACTTTCTGCAGCTTCCTTTTATACAAGGCCACAGAACACCAGAAACGAGTGATACCGTCCATCATACTCTGTCCAGTGACCACATTGCTGACTCTGACCTTGCGGACCTTGACCAGATGTGGCCAGCACCTGTCTGTGGCTGGATTTAAATAAAAATGATATGGTTTGATTCCGTCAGACATAAACGCGTCTTGGTTATTGGCGTCCAACCAATGCATAGAAACGCGCAGTGTACAGATGGTGAAGCATGTTAAGGGCTTCACCAGGAGGAATGGTGAAGGGGTCACTTCTCTATATTGCCCATTGCAAGTGTATGGGTTACATCTATGCCCACACATGATGCTCGCTTCTGGTTGGCGTTGACTACACTATTGATACTCATCGTAACTTATCAGAGTTGCTCATAAAAAATAGCAGAAGAATCATTTTACTGTCCAGTTTCTTCTTCCAAAATTTTTTAAGAGAACATTTCAACCATGTTCATAGGAGACGTAGAATGTGGCAATTAGTAGACAGCTGTCTCCCCCGATTTCTCCTTGGCTTGGCTGATCATGCATGTGTTGTGAATGGGAGATGGGAGAAAGCTGCTGCCAAACACCTATGTTGGGCGACTTATCTCCCGGGGAAATCCAACATATCTAACCCTTCTCACTTCGAACATCTGCCACTAGGGAAGAATTGGGAGAACCCCATACATATTAGATGGTTGGCCAATCCCTGTGAAGTCTGCGAGCCAGTATGACCCACTTTACTTATCCCATGGAAAACCATTGATAACTTTTTGATACTCCAGCAGATCAGGTTTAATAACGTATTCAAACCTACCATATCTACAAGTTGTGCCAAGTGCCACATTGGGCACACTCAGTTCTGAAACATCTGTACAACCGTCATAACAATATCCCGATGGGTTGATAGAATCTACAGGTACTCACCATCCACCAAACTCATCGCAAGAAAAAAAATGGCCACAATGTACAACAGGCCCCTCCGAGAAGCCAATGTCTCCATGGTTAATGGGTTCCTATATACAGCAGCAGACCTGTGATAGTTCATAATTTCTCCAAATGTACAGTAAGGGTGAGGATCGGAGCTGGGAGCAAGAGAGTCATCTTCTCAGTGTGGTCTGCAGAGTCTGAACTTCTCACTTTCAGAAGAGCTAGTATAGAAGATGAGAGCGTTCACCCTCGCATGTCACCCGCAGCTCATGTTCTGAGGAGCACACAGACTTATCGTGCTCCTCATCTCAGATTCAGCTTCCTGTTCTTGTTCCGATTAAAATCTTGCCTCATTAACCACCTATTGTTCAGATTGTTGAAATGGAGTATGTTTTCTTAAGAATGTATGTGTTAACTTTTACTTTATATATTTTTATTTGTTATATATTTCTTATATTATAGAGTCATATATATTTTTATTCTATTAGAATTTAATATATGGTATGTGTATAATTTTCCATTTTTATTTTATATATCGTTTTATATATGTGTATTTTTATTTGTACTTCCTGTATGTATTTTTTGAAATATTAATATTTTACATATGCATTATACTTTATGTGTATGGTTAATAATTTGGTTATGTATGTATATATATATATGTATATATTAAAGTCTTTTAATTTCCTGTTAGGGAATTCTGGGTTATTAGAGGGCGATTATCTATTCAAGATCCTCGTTGACATGTGTAATTCTTAGTTTCTCCTGTGGTGGCGCTGCAGGGAAATTGAACACTTACTACAAGGTTTCCCCACAGATCGCAACTGATCGTTGAAGGTCTCACCAGGAAGCTTATTGTCAAGAGAGCTTTTTACTATAGTAGGTATAAGCCAAAGCAGAGAACCTCATCAATTAAATGATTTAAAATGTGCCAAATTAGCATGATCACACAATAAGAGCTAAGAAGAATCGGGATTGCATCTATTAGGACTTGGTCATATAATTGTTGGCGTTTGTCCCTCCTTGAAGAGTGTTGGCATTCTCTGGAGCTACGTGGGGTACCATTGGGCACTGTGAGAGGATAGAGATACAATTAAATGTGCTGATAGATGCAAACAAGAGTCCAAGGCCGTCCCAAATTCAGAATTTTCACCGGCCCTGCCAGCAGGCGTTTAATGCAATTATTTAACCTTTGATGATTTGGATAATGCACCATCATGGAACTTGTCACAGCCTAAGGTTCTGTTATGGTGGCGTACCATGCCGACTGCCACTCTGCATCCTCCAGCAGGCTTGGGCTCTGCTCTGCACATCTGCTTCTCCACTGTCCAATGCCTGCATCCCTCCTCCCAGTGGGCCTGTCATAGAAATGGTCCTCCTGTCTCCACCTCCCGCAGGCTGCGGCCTGGTTTCTTCCTCGGCTGTCCAGCACTCTCTCTCAGGCTCTTAAAGGGCTAGTGCACGCACACAGTTTGACCCAGACTATCACAGACATTTCTGGGGTAAACAAGGTGCCTGAGCATTAGATTCTTGTCTGCTAGTGTCTTGCAAAGGTGTGCTGTTGCTACTTTCCTCTGCCTGTGTACAGACTTATGCTTGTTTATTGGATTTGACCCATCGTTCCTTGTCCTGACCTTTGCCTGAGCTCTGTTCTGACCCTGGCCAGTACAGTAATCAGGCAGAGGTCAGGACAGGAAGCACATGGTCAATAGGTTAATCAGGCAGATGTAAGTCAGGTGGCATGGGGTCAATACAGTAATCAGGCAGAGGTGAGATATGGGAGGTCTGAATTCACAGTAACAACACATCTTTGCAGGAATTAGACAGATAGGTGATATATGGATAGAGAGATAGATAGATAGATACATGGATATGAGATAGATAGATAGATAGATAGATAGATAGATATGAGATAGATAGATAGATCTAGAAGTAGTTATTCTCTATGCAGTGGTTTATTAGCTTTTATACTCACCAGTCTCTGGTCCTGGGTTTGGTATTTTCTCAGCACTTACTGTTTGTTTTGGAACAATAATTTGTTGGTTTCTTGGCCAGGAAAATACATATTAGTTGAAATTTCAAAGTCAAAAGAATTTCCCACCCTATCATTTGAGAAAGAACGTCATTTTAAGTTAGAGGAACAAAATACAAAATTAAAAAGCTGAAAAAATTATAAAAATGAGCTAGTCCATTTAAAAGGCACTTGTAATCATTTTTTCTTGGAAGGGGTTCTCCAAGACCCAGAACCGCATTTCAGATGGTCAAGCAGGTTGCCAATGCAAAAAAATTCTTATCTATCACTGGTGCTCTGGATCCAGAGCCGAGTTCTAATCTCTTCCACTTCTGTATCTGCTGGAGTAGACCTCTGCCATGTACCCGAACTTCCAAGCCAATCAATGGCCTCAGCAGTGATATGCTCAAGTATGGATCGTTACTGCTGAGGCTTCACATCATGTGCCCTGCCTGAACATGTCAACGCTGAGACCATTTACTGGCCAAGAGGTGTGATGTGCAAGTAGACATTTATTTAATCAGAAGAAGAAACCCTCCTATGACCAAAGAGGGAAGGAAGTCAGAGAGTGATGAAGTGATTACCGGGTAAAAGAGAGAAGACCTAATGGAACCAAGTGGAGAAGTGAAGAGAGCCCTACTGTTACCAAAAAGTGGAAAACAAAAGCTCTGCTGTGATCACTGGGGAAAGAGGGGAGCCCTGCTGTGATCAGCGGGGAATGAGCCCTGTGTGATCACTGGAGAAATAGAGGAGCCCTGCTGTGATCACTGGGGAATGAGCCCTGTGTGATCACTGGAGAAATAGAGGAGCCCTGCTGTGATCACTGGGGAAAGAGGGGAGCCCTGCTGTGATCAGTGGGGAATGAGCCCTGTGTGATCACTGGAGAAATAGAGGAGCCCTGCTGTGATCACTGGGGAAATAGAGGAGCCCTACTGTGATCAGTGGGGAAAGAGGGGAGCCCTGCTGTGATCACTGGGGAAAGAGGGGAGCCCTGTGTGATCACTGGGGAAAGAGGGGAGCCCTGTGTGATCACTGGGGAAATAGAGGAGTCCTGTGTGATCACTGGGGAAATAGAGGAGTCCTGTGTGATCACTGGGGAAATTAAGGAGCCCTGTGTGATCACTGGGGAATGAGGAGAGCCTTGCTGTGATTACTGGGAAAATAGAGGAGCCCTGTGTGATCACTGGGAAAATAGAGGAGCCCTGCTGTGATCACTGAGGAAATAGAGGAGCCCTGCTGTGATCACTGGGAAATTAAGGAGATCTGTGTGATCACTGGGGAAATAGAGGAGCCCTACTGTGATCAGTAGGGAAAGAGGGAAGCCCTGCTATGATCACTGGGGACAGAGGGAGCCCTGCTGTGATTACTGGGAAAAGAGGGTAGCCCTGCTGTGATCACTGGGGAAAGAGGGGAGCCCTGCTGTGATCTCTGGGGAAAAAAGAGGAGCCCTGTGTGATCACTGGGGAATGGAGAGCCCTGCTGTGATTACTGGGAAAATAGAGGTGCCCTGTGTGATCACTGGGAAAATAGAGGAGTCCTGTGTGATCACTGGGGAATGAGGAGAGCCCTGCTGTGATTACTAGGAAAATAGAGGTGCCCTGTGTGATCACTGGGAAAATAGAGGAGTCCTGTGTGATCACTGGGGAAAAGGAGGAGCCCTGTGTGATCACTGGGGAATGAGGAGAGCCCTGCTGTGATTACTGGGGAAATAGAGGTGCCCTGTGTGATCACTGGGAAAATAGAGGAGTCCTGTGTGATCACTGGGAAATTGAAGAGCCCTGCTGTGATCACTGGGAAATTAAGGAGATTTTTGTGATCACTGGGGAAATTGAGGTGCCCTGTGTGATCACTGGGGAAATAGAGGAGTCCTGTGTGATCACTGGAGAAATAGAGGAGCCCTGTGTAATCAGTGGGGAATGAGGAGAGCCCTGCTGTCATCACTGAGGAAATAGAGGAGTCCTGCTGTGATCACTGGGAAATTGAGGAGATCTGTGTGATCACTGGGGAAATAGAGGAGCCCTGTGTGATCACTAGGGAAATAGAGGAGCCCTGCTGCAATCACTGGGGAAAGAGGGGAGCCCTTCTGTGATCAATGTGGAAAGAGGGGAGCCCTGCTGTCATCACTGGGGAAATAGGGGAGACCTGCTATGATCAATGTGAAAAGAGGGGAGCCTGGCTGTGATCACTGGGGAATTAGTGAAGTCCTGCTGTGATTACTGGGGAAGACATTTGCCATAATTTTCTTACTAGTACACAGATTCTAACTGCTTGCATTGAAGGCCTATGTCAGTAATATATAGCTTTTAAGAGCACAGGGGCAAAAAGTGTTGTCATAGGGATAGCTGTAACTTAACATACATGTTTCAGAATTTGGACCCTGGACGTATCCTCTGGTGGGCCAGAAGACCCTATATCTTCATATTCCCACTCCTATAACAATGTATAATTAGGCAGATTTACCATTTAGGAGTCCCTCTGTGGGAGAGGCATAGGTTCCCAAGGGTTTAGCTATATGAGGTGCAGGGGTGGCAGTCCTGAGCCCTGGTGCCTGTAGGGGGGCCAATGCCACCGCAACCCCCAGTATTATAAATGGCACATGGTAGGGGGAGACCCTTCTACAGATTTTGCATTATGGCCTCGGAGCTTCCAGTTACGCCTCTGTGAACCCAAGGTCTGCTTTTATTTTTAGACTCGGTGACACATCAGGACGTTTGGTTACACATTTCTATGAGAACTTCACATGATGGACAGAAAATTTTTAAGTTATCAAAAATAGAAACTTTCTTTAGAGGAAACCAAAACAAATGACTGAGTGGAAGATAATGTCAGACAGAAAAGAATGTGCTGGAGGTGACAAAAAGAACGTACACAACAAAATGTCTGCAGATTCCACAGCAGAGAATGATGGAGGAGTGTGAAAGAGCTGTGAAACCACATGTGGTCATAGTACGGTGTGACAACAGCCAATAGATAGATCAGTAGATAGATAGATAGATAGATAGCTATGGATGATAGATAGAGATGATAGATTAAATAGACCTAATAATGCAGAAAATAAAACTGAAGCCTAAAATAGAGATAGTAATGGTTCTCCGGTAGAATGGGGACCTCTGAGACCTCCATCCTCCTTTCTGATCTAGGTTCTTCCTGTCCCACCACTACCTTCTATGCTGCCGGCCTGGTGGCCCTCCAGGTGTCCGTTTGCTATCTATTCACTATTATGAGCAGTGTACATCTCTGGGGAATCACTGGGCCCATCCCATGATGGCCATTTAGAAATCTCTATGGGGATCTGTGAGTGGAAGTCTAAGAGTATGGCCACGTAGTGTGGCTGGCTGTACAAGGCCAAGACAGGCCTGTCAGGGGCAGCCATTGACAACACGGCAAAACATGCAGCCATTGGCTGCTGAAGGTGGGCGTGGCAAGGCCACTGGCTCAGCTGTTTCTGTAATTCCCATAGAATTCCGTGGTTCACTGCATGTGCACTGAGCTCCCTGAGTGCACATCTGCTGTATCTATGCATAAGGTAGGGTTAGCATTAGGAATTGAACTTACCATTCCTCCCCCCTTGGTGGGAGTGGGTTGGTCCTACTTCCTGCCAGGACGGGAAGTTCTAGAGAGTTTCAGAGTTAGTTGAGCAAGCCTGGAGTGAGGGAGCACCAACATCTACTCCTGCTCCAAGGGCCCTGGGACTATGAGAACAGCTTGTCTGTGGGGACTAGTACTCCAGGGAGACAACAGGGTTCAAGGCCACCAGACGACCTGCAAGCTACAGCGTATAAAGTCAGCAGAGTAATCATCACTACAGCTATATAGACTCTGCTGCAGGTGAAGGGATGACTAGTTAAGACACCCATCACCACAGTTCAGGACAGGGACAATCAAAAGCCTGCATTTCACAACTGTGCACCTATAGCCACAAGTGCCAGCTTATTGCTGTTACAGAATGGAAATCAGGAGAGAGAGAGAGAGAGAGAAGGACTACTCCACAGTGCTAATGTCTGCCATCTTTCCTGCCACCATATCTCATCATCTGGATTTTACAAGCTGGGGCAGCGCTAAAGCCCATACATCAGTGCCGGTGACGTCACCGGGCTCACTACTGTCATTGAGTCAACCTCTGTTTTTCTTCTACGTTTGCCTGAACCTTTCACATCACATTTATACTGTCCTAAACCCCAGGGAGCACCAGCCTGAGGGAGTCCTGAGGAAGTACACTTTGACAAAACATCTCGACAGGGCCACTACCACTCCCATCCTCTGCACTGGTTGCTCAGGGGCTCTCTGCACACGGCATGGATGAAGAATAGAGATGCTAGAATTTGATGTTCAGTTAGAGAGTCGGGAAGTGTTGGATTTGGGTTAGGGGATCGTGAGGGGAATGGGACCTTTTTTCATCATTCTGACCCTTGTTTACAACCCCTTTATGGTCGCTTATTGAAAGTATTTCCCGCAGGTGATCAGTATATAATTGGTGGTGGTCCAACTATGATGAAAATGGGGGTCTGTCCTGAGTGACGGTCCTGCTTAAAATGTGCAACTTCATTCATATCTATGGGACTGACAAACCAAGTGCAGTGCTCATCTACCTCCCAAACCGTGTTACTGTCACTTCCATTCATTCGGGGGCTCAGAGACCCCTGTTCTTGTGACTGAACCCCCAGCAATCAGACACTTGTCACCACACTGCAGGACAACCCTTTAAGGGGTCACCCAATCTCTGAGGTGCTGTATACTTCAGGTGTGAGATCTTTTGATCTTCTCAAGAACTTCAGGATTATCATCTACGACCCAGAGAAGATATTAGCTACATAGGACATTTCTGGCTCAGGAGCACCCAATGTTCATGAATTACATGGACAAATTATTTATTTCAAGAGAAATGTGTAATTTGTCATTCTCCCTGCGGAGGCACTGCAAGAAAATGAAACAGTTGCTTATAGGTTTCCCCACAGATGACCATTAAGGGGTTGTTTGGGTTCAGAGCTGGACCCGGACATACCCAGAAATTCACCCAGGCAGCCCCCCCCCCCCCCCCCTGACAAGAGCAACGGAACATTTACGATGCTCTCCTTAACCCTGCCCTGCGCTAAATCGTGCAGAGCAAAGGCATTTTCAGGAGTTCCGGTGACTGATATGTGGGCTATAGCGCCGCCCCAGCTTGTAAACTGGCTATGGCAGTGCTAAAATCACTGATGTCACCAAACACTTTGGTGTACTTTTCACATGGTCAGGCAAACTATAAAACTTCATAAATTCTCCCAGCCCTGATCGATGGGACAGTTGTTTGTAGAGAAGGGTGGTCTTGATGAGACATCTCCTTTACTCCCTCCCCATTTTTTCCAACTTCTCCACTGAAAATAGGGACCAAGCCTTATATTCTCAGGATTCCTAGGGTGGCCACCCCCACCTATCTCAGACATTACATAAGTTATTGCTTGGAATGTCCCTTTAAGAGAAGTCAAACTAGAGAATTTAACCCTTGGACTTATGGTTCATATGACTAGGAGTAAAGGGCAACGAAGCAAGAATTCCAAGAAATTCCATCCAGATAACTGGAAGATAAGCATCCACAAAGATATGTCATCCAATGTGGAGCTGATGCAGGTTCTTGCAGTTTTGTGCCTCATGCTCACCCCAAGTTTTGCTGATGCTATAATCTATAAATGTGGAATGAGCTTCAGCTTACCCCAGTGTAGATCTGTTTGATGGTCTATCTACAGAGAGGTTTGAGGATCTAATTCTCGTATGTAAAAAAAACATCATCATATAAAGTTATACAAATTTTTGAAAATGGAAAAGTATAAGTTTATAAATTTCCTTTCTTAGAGGTCCAGTGGCTCTATAATGGAGACTACAGAAGAGCCCACATAACAGTGCCGATCCTCAGTACCCAATAATAGTGAAGCCTACAGTGCCCTACAACAATGCCCACATTAGGGCTCCATGAAATGGCCACACTGCTCCATAACAGTGCCAATCCCAGTGCACTATAGCAATGTCAATCATAACACCCCATAAAGTTTGGACATAGGACCCTATAACAATATCAGCCACCATGCTTCCATAACTTTGATAGCCAGCATCCATAACACCATAGCCAGGATGGGTTCATTCATTCATGAGGAGGAACATTGATGGCTTTAAGACCTGAGTAGCTTTTCAGTTGCAAGACAGATGGTGGACTGGAGGCAGAGGAGTATGATGCATGGTTTATGGAGATGCTCCATAGTGGGTTGCATGGCACAGCTGCAGACTTATAGGAGAGGCCTGTCAGATAAAGTCCTGGAGAGCAGTCTTAGCCAAAGAATAATGTAGCTTGCAGACATCTGTGCAGACTGTTACTGAAGTGGGGGAGAGGTCAACATTGAATCCTTATGCTCAATGGGTTGGCCGAGCCCCTGAAGAGTCTGTTAGAAGCTGGTTCCTCTCACTAGGATGCATATTTACGCCAGATCCTACCCCTCTTCCTTCCTCTTGGAGGTCAAGGAGACATCTGTGTCCCGCATGCTCCTTAAGTCTTGCTTCATTATGGAATTTACATACATTTTTGGCTGGTCAGAGGTTTCCTGATGGTGAAGCTTGGATGGTGGACTTGCTCTATGGGTATCCATTGACCAGCATACCACTTCCAGTTATATCTTCCTATATATTAAGCATGTTAGAGCTCTTTGAATACATTTGTGGATTCTTATTGTGAAATAAAGCTATGACTGACCTCCATCCAGCAAATAAGTCTATGTGATGTCCTCATTTCAGGTTTCAGGTGCCCTCATTGGTATTATATGTGGTTGTGTTCCAGCCGTCTGATGTAAAGTGGGCATCACCAACCTGAGGGCCCTGTGGAGTCAACACTGCCCGGGAAAAGTTCTAGTCCTTGTAATCTAAAAATTCTCTTCCGAAACATTTCAAATAATAGCGACTCCTAGTGTGTACTGCAACAATCAAGCTTCTGTGCCTTACATGAGGTTTGTAACTGACAAGCATTTTCTACCACTACTGTGCAAAGAAACGTAAATTCTTCTGGGACTGTTTGTTTTAAAGGGCATCTGTCAGCAGATTTGCTCCTATGAAACTGGCTGACCTGTGTGGGGATTCGCTCTGGTAGTCAGGACTAGCGGATGCAGTATAGAGGCAAAGTGCACAGTTCTTGAATCAAACAGCGGTGTTTATTCACACATTGGTGTATAACAAAATGCAGATAAGGTGTATCACAAAACGCAGGTGGCTTGGTGTTTGTTCACACACAAGGAAAGGCCATAAACAATAAAAGTCACCTTTTCTCCTGGGTGTTAATTCACACCCTGTTTGCCATTCAGCCTCATCAAGTCCATAGGCGGCCTGTTCGCCTTTAGAGGGGCCTGAGTCCTCCAGCCCGGCTCAAACCTCAAATCCCAGCACAGCCCTAAGTTCACAGCACACAGACTCCTGAGCTTCACTGTCAGAGGGAGGTAAATCCACCACACCTGGCAGTGCTGGCTGTTTTTTATGTCTGGCAAAACCCGGCCTGGAACATGGGGAGTAGTCACCCACCCAGCACTCTGACTACTCCCAGTAAGAGCCGTCCCAGATCAGCTATGAAGCCATACTAAATCTCACTGTGTCAATCAGCAATAGCTGCTGCTGACACATAAAATACCGGCTCTTACTTCACCGAGGCCAGGAACCTCGGTGAACACATACCTTTCATTTACGATGATTCCAGGTACCTTCTTACACCTGTTACATGTGTGCTTGGTATCTGAAGGCATCTGTGTTGTCCCATGTTCATATGTGCCAGCATTGCTGAGAAAAACTATGTTCTAATATATGCAAATGAGCCTCTAGGAGCAACAGGGGCGTTGCCGTTACACCTATAGGCTCTGCTCTCTCTGCAACTGCTGCGTCCTCTGCACTTTAATTGACAGGACCAGGCAGTAAAAAAGTCATCACCCCTGGCCCTCTCAATCAAAGTGGAGAGAATGCAGCAGCTGCAGAGAGAGCAGAGCCTCTAGGTGTAACGGCAACGCCCACATTGCTCTTAGAGGCTCACTTGCATATATTCAAACTTTATTTTTCTCAGCAATGCGGACACATAGGAACATGGAACCAACACAGATTCCTTCAGCTGCCAAGTGCACATGTAACAGGTCAGCCAGTGTCATAGGTACAAAACTGCTGACAGATGCCCTTAAAGGGAGACCAACACCACGAAATTGGTAGGATACCATTCAGGACTGTAGGAAAGCTGGGTGGGAACCTGAATGGCAGCTGGTGTGTGCTAATCAAAGGCAGGCACGAATTGAGTGTAGTTTCATATAGCGCCTCTCGTATATAGGATTTTATGGCGCGCTCTAGTGGAAGCTATTGGTCCAGACTGCATTCTGGGTCATAATCTTGGTACCTTGGTACAGTCAGGTACAAAGTCTAAAAGTTTATTGCGTTCTGTTTTATCTTAACTTTACACATATACAGCTGCATATCCTCTTTAAATAACAGTGTAATATTCTCTTCCACAAATATAACGTGGGGTAACGAACCGCCACCTACCATGTATAACACAATACAACTCAAAGGTCAGTTCTCCGATACAGATGCAGCGAGGCTCAACTAAACACTTGTCAAATACAATGTTGCATCAAACTTTACATTGACACAACACAAAAAGCCATAAAAAAAGTCAAGGGAAGGTTTGCTGCAACTGTTCAATACTTTAAAAGGGTTGTCCCACCTCGCCCTTTACGCAACGGGGTGGCACTAAGCACTAGTCCCGGGTGGGTGGACTTATGGAAACACCCAGCTCAGCAGTTTCCGTATGCCTAGCCACTTTGAGCCAGCGATTAGTCCCATCTCTTGGTGGAAATAGCGAGATGGGACAACCCCTTTAAGCATCAAGTTAAACTTTGCTACATCTGTACTACATTACTATATTGACCCCTTCTCTTCTCCTACAGGGACAATGGCCTTACTATACCCAGTACTTTGTGGATAACATATCTGGCAGTGAGGGACCATATATTGGGCCAAGTAGAAGAAGCTGACCTTTTTATAAATTACAGATCTGGCCATCAGATTATCTGGGATTATAAAAGCTTTTACACCACCAGTGATAAAGCTCATTGGACCAACAGGTACTAAACAAGGGACACACCATGACCACAAGGGGTAAGTGTCACTGTCATCGGATCAGACACTAGACCACCAGGGATTGAAGATCAAGTTATCCATTTTGTAGATTTTAGTAAAAACCATTCAGCCAACACCAGAGATTACATAATCATGGCACTGGATTACTGGACCACCAAAGGTTGCAAAGACCACTGGACCACCAGGGATTACTGATCTGGTCATTAGTTTGTCAGATATTACAAAAAACATTCAGCAACCACTAGATCAAATTATTATACTGGATTACTGGTCATCATAAAGTTCACTGGATGATCGATTGAAAAGACCACTGGACCACCAGGGATTACACATCAGGTCATCGGTTTGTCAGGTTTAAAAAAAATATTTTGCAACCAGAGATGGCGTAATCAAGACGGTGGACCATTAGGTACTGAAGATCAAGGTATCAATTTTTTAGGCATTAGAAAAACCATTCAGCCACCTCCTGATGTGAGATCACACCACTGGATTATCAGTGATGATAAAATTCAGTGGACCACCAAAGGTTGTAAAGACCACTGGACCACCAGGGATTACAGATCAGATCATTGGTTTTTCAGGTTTTATAAAAAATCCATTTGGCAACCAAAGATAGTGTAATCTGGACTACTGGTGCGGTGATGATAACGTTCGCTGGACCATCAAAGATTTTAAGGGCCATAAAGAGAAGCTGTACCACTAACCACCAGGGGTCAGGTTCTACATTTCACACTTAGCAATCCTTACACCAGGGACTATATAGACCAGGCATCCTCAAACTGCGGCTCTCCAGCTGTTGCAAAACGACAACTCCCAGCATGCCCGAACAGCCTACAGGTATCAGCCTACAGCAGGGCATTGTGGGAGTTGTAGTTTTACAACAGCTGGAGGGCCGCAGTTTGAGGATGCCTGATATAGACCATAATGATGCCCAAATGTCCCTCTTTTCCTGTTCTCCAGGGCCAAGACTACAATAAACAAATTAGAGCTGTCCAGACCTTCACCCATCTGACATCTATCAATGGTTAAATTGGAGTAACCCCCCCAAGTGCTTAAAGGGAATCTGTCGCCGGTGACTTCCCTATCATAGACACATAGCTGTGCTTCATCTGATTAAAACGCAGTTTTTCGTTTGTTGATCAGAGACTCCATTCCCGAATATGTAAATTATGGCTTTGGTGCAATGAGGGCATCACCATTGTTCCTGTTGCACCCAAGCTACACACATTTTTGTGGCCAGACCCTCCCTGGCTGCTTTGCCACTGCCTGGCCCTGTCGATCATAGCAGCCAGGGAGGGACTGGGCACAGAAAGGAGCGGAGCTTGGGCACAACAAGGGCAACGGTGACGCCCTCATTGCACCAAAAACCTCATTTGCATATTAAGAAAAAGTATCATAACACGGGGACGGAGCCTCAGATCAACAAAAGAACAACAGCGTTTTAATCAGGAGAACCCCAGCGATGTGTCTATGACAGGGAGGTCACTGGTGACAGACTCCCTTTAAATGGAGCATCACTGTTTATCGGCCTCCTGATATGAGGGGACAAAAGGACAATTTTAAAGGTCAGAAATTCCTCCTTATCTCCGGAGTATGAATCATTATCATCTTGGGATCAAGTCAATGCCAATAGCATGAAGACATGTGCAGCGCTGCAAAATATGTCAGCACCAGATGATCTGTCGTCTCTGGCTGGCTCCACCTTCACTATAACTGAGCTGCACTACCAGGCACAGCCATAGACAAGGGTGGCGCTGTTTCAGGGAGGTAGGGCAGCTTGGTTTTCTTATCCTTACGGTAAAATAAATCTGAGAGGCAGAAATACAAGGGACTATTTGTTACAAAGAAAAGGAGACGAAAAAACGGCTGGCCCCTCTCTTCTAGGGCCACATAGCAGCCATGGGGGGCCCCTCTTTGGTATGTATGTACATTGTTAGCAATTAAACTGTAATCACTGGTGCCCGCGGCTGTACATTCTGTAGAGGTAACCCATGCTTCTGCTATGGGGCCCTAGGAGTGAGGGGCCCATACCTGTGCAGGAGCCCCTCTCTAGAAGAACTGCATTGTTAGAATTGGCCAAAATGGAAAGCAAATATGGCAAGGCCCTTCTGACCGGTTGTTGCATGGGATTTTGCAGCAAAATGGTTCCCAAAAGGGCAGAGTCAACCCAAATATGTCCATAACGAGGCACCTCTGGGTGGATTGGGGCAAGGCGAGGGAGCTCAGATTTTGGGGGGTTTAGTTCAAGGAGGCAAAATCCAGCACCATAAAGTGGGGGGTGATTTGGTCTATGCTTTGTAGCCCCCTCTATTCTGTGTGCACCCCTACGATAGACCACAGTCCATATCACAAGGAGGAGCCAGGACAACGACCACCATGTGCAGATCTTCCTCCAAGCTCAGCTCCTTGGACCTCACCAGACCAGGCCACCAGAGATCACTGGTTCCACGTCTGATCCTTGCAGTTTCGCAGTTTCAGCCGCTCTCACGGATTAGGTGACAATCTCCTGGGATCATCGTCATAAAAGCCATAAAAGTGCACAATCTATTAACTCTTCTCACCCCGGTCTAGAGGAAGAATTAGGAAATAATTACTACGGGTGTGAAAAAGGGAACCCGAGGTAGGAACCGATACAGTGTGACCAGACTGTCCTGTATAGATTGTATCACCCGGACCAGGTCACATGATGAGAAACACCCACAAGTCACCTCCACAAATGTGCTAACCTAACCTGCACCCCGAGTGTCAGTGTCATTATCCTGTACCCCGAGTGTCAGTGTCATTATCCTGCACCCCAAGTGTCAGCGTCATTATCCTGCACCCCAAGTGTCAGTGTCATTATCCTGTACCCCAAGTGTCAGTGTCATTATCCTGTACCCCATGTATCAGTGTCATTATCCTGTACCCCATGTATCAGTGTCATTATCCTGTACCCCAAGTATCAGTGTCATTATCCTGTACCCCAAGTGTCAGCGTCATTATCCTGTACCCCGAGTGTCAGTGTCATTATCCTGCACCCCAAGTGTCAGCGTCATTATCCTGCACCCCAAGTGTCAGTGTCATTATCCTGTACCCCATGTATCAGTGTCATTATCCTGTACCCCATGTATCAGTGTCATTATCCTGTACCCCATGTATCAGTGTCATTATCCTGTACCCCAAGTATCAGTGTCATTATCCTGTACCCCAAGTGTCAGCGTCATTATCCTGTACCCCGAGTGTCAGTGTCATTATCCTGCACCCCAAGTGTCAGCGTCATTATCCTGCACCCCAAATGTCAGTGTCATTATCCTGTACCCCATGTATCAGTGTCATTATCCTGTACCCCATGTATCAGTGTCATTATCCTGTACCCCAAGTATCAGTGTCATTATCCTGTACCCCAAGTGTCAGCGTCATTATCCTGTACCCCGAGTGTCAGTGTCATTATCCTGCACCCCAAGTGTCAGCGTCATTATCCTGCACCCCAAGTGTCAGTGTCATTATCCTGTACCCCAAGTGTCAGTGTCATTATCCTGTACCCAAGTGTCAGTGTCATTATCCTGTACCCCAAGTGTCAGTGTCATTATCCTGCACCCCGAGTGTCAGTGTCATTATCCTGTACCCCGAGTGTCAGTGTCATTATCCTGCACCCCAAGTGTCAGCGTCATTATCCTGCACCCCAAGTGTCAGTGTCATTATCCTGTACCCCAAGTGTCAGAGTCATTATCCTGTACCCCAAGTGTCAGTGTCATTATCCTGTACCCCGAGTGTCAGTGTCATTATCCTGTACCCCAAGTGTCAGCGTCATTATCCTGTACCCCAAGATGTCAGTGTCATTATCCTGTACCCCAAGAGTCAGTGTCATTATCCTGTACCCCAAGTGTCAGTGTCATTATCCTGTACCCCAAGTGTCAGTGTCATTCATCCTGTACCCCAAGTGTCAGTGTCATCATCCTGTACCCCGAGTGTCAGTGTCATTATCCTGTACCCCAAGTGTCAGTGTCATTATCCTGCACCCCGAGTGTCAGTGTCATTATCCTGTACCCCAAGTGTCAGTGTCATTATCCTGCACCCCAAGTGTCAGTGTCATTATCCTGCACCCCAAGTGTCAGTGTCATTATCCTGCACCCCAAGTGTCAGTGTCATTATCCTGTACCCCGAGTGTCAGTGTCATTATCCTGTACCCCAAGTGTCAGTGTCATTATCCTGCACCCCAAGTGTCAGTGTCATTATCCTGTACCCCAAGTGTCAGTGTCATTATCCTGTACCCAAGTGTCAGTGTCATTATCCTGTACCCCAAGTGTCAGTGTCATTATCCTGTACCCAGTGTCATTATCCTGTACCCCAAGGTTCAGTGTCATTATCCTGTACCCCAAGTGTCAGTGTCATTATCCTGTACCCCAAGTGTCAGTGTCATTATCCTGTACCCCAAGTGTCAGTGTCATTATCCTGTACCCCAAGTGTCTTAATCCTGTACCCAATGTCATGATCCTGTACCCCAAGTGTCAGTGTCATTATCCTGTACCCCAAGTGTCAGTGTCATTATCCTGTACCCCAAGTGTCAGTGTCATTATCCTGTACCCCAAGTGTCAGTGTCATATCCTGTACCCCAAGTGTCAGTGTCATTATCCTGTACCCCAGGTGTCAGTGTCATTATCCTGTACCCCAAGTGTCAGTGTCATTATCCTGTACCCCAAGGGTCAGTGTCATTATCCTGTACCCCAAGTGTCAGTGTCATTATCCTGTACCCCAAGTGTCAGTGTCATTATCCTGTACCCCGAGTGTCAGTGTCATTATCCTGTACCCCAAGTGTCAGTGTCATTAATCCTGTACCCCAAGTGTCAGTGTCATTATCCTGTACCCCAAGTGTCAGTGTCATTATCCTGTACCCCAAGTGTCAGTGTCATTATCCTGTACCCAAGTGTCCGTGTCATATCCCTGTACCCCAAGTGTCAGTGTCATTATCCTGTACCCCAGTGTCAGTGGTCATTATCCCTGTACCCCAAGTGTCAGTGTCATTATCCTGTACCCCAAGTGTCAGTGTCATTATCCTGTACCCCGAGTGTCAGTGTCATTATCCTGTACCCGGAGTGTCAGTGTCATTTTCCTGTACCCCAAGTGTCAGTGTCACCATTCTGTACCCCAAGTGTCAGTGTCATTATCCTGTACCCCAAGTGTCAGTGTCATTATCCTGTACACCTAGTGTCAGTGTCATTATCCTGTACCCCAAGTGTCAGTGTCATTATCCTGTACCCCGAGTGTCAGTGTCATTATCCTGTATCCCGAGTGTCAGTGTCTTTATCCTGTACCCCAAGTGTCAGTGTCATTATCCTGTACCACGAGTGTCACTTTGTCATTATCCTGTACCCCAAGTGTCAGTGTCATTATCCTGTACCCCAAGTGTCAGTGTCATTATCCTGTACCCCAAGTGTCAGTGTCATTATCCTGTACCCCAAGTGTCAGTGTCATTATCCTGTACCCCAAGTGTCAGTGTCATTATCCTGTACCACGAGTGTCACTTTGTCATTATCCTGTACCCCAAGTGTCAGTGTCACTATCCTGTACCCAAGTGTCAGTGTCATTATCCTGTACCCCAAGTGTCAGTGTCACTATCCTGTACCCCAAGTGTCAGTGTCATTATCCTGTACCCCGAGTGTCAGTGTCATTATCCTGTCCCCAAGTGTCAGCGTCATTATCCTGTACCCCAAGTGTCAGTGTCATTATCCTGTACCCCAAGTGTCGGTGTCTTTATCCTGTACCCCAAGTGTCAGTATTATTATCCTGTACCCCAAGTGTCAGTGTCACTATCCTGTACCCCAAGTGTCAGTGTCATTATCCTGTACCCCGAGTGTCAGTGTCATTATCCTGTCCCCAAGTGTCAGCGTCATTATCCTGTACCCCAAGTGTCAGTGTCATTATCCTGTACCCCAAGTGTCAGCGTCATTATCCTGTACCCCAAGTGTCAGTGTCATTATCCTGTACCCCAAGTGTCATTATCCTGTACCCCAAGTGTCAGTGTCATTATCCTGTACCCCAAGTGTCAGTGTCATTATCCTGTGCCCCAAGTGTCAGTGTCATTATCCTGTACCCCAAGTGTCAGTGTCATTATCCTGTACCCCAAGTGTCAGTGTCTTTATACTGTACCCCGAGTGTCAGTGTCATTATCCTGTACCCCAAGTGTCAGCGTCATTACCCTGTACCCCAAGTGTCAGCATCATTACCCTCAGGGCTGGTGCAAGGATTTTTGCCACCCTAGGCGAAAGCAAATTTTGCCGCCCCCTTGACCCCGCCCCTTGACTCCGCCCAGTCAGACCCCCACACTGCCCTCCATTATGTATTTGCCCCCCAGTGCCCCCACTAAGTAATACTGCCCCCACAGTGCACAATGCCCATTATGTAATTTGCCCCCACTAAGTAATACTGCCCCCACAGTGCACAATGCCCATTATGTAATTTACCCCCCAGTGCCCACACTTAGTAATACTGCCCCCACAGTGCACAATGCCCATTATGTAATTTGAAATTGCCGCCAAACAACCCCCCCGTACGTACTTGTGTCGCTCGCTGACGCTGATGATCCTGTAGTCTGTACTTGCCGCGGGTGTCTAGTGATATTTCCCTACCCCGTAATATTTCAATACCCTGAGTCGTCACGTCACTTCCTGTTGTCCCCCGGATATGACGTTGGATAAGATACGATCATGAGTATCGGCACGAGACCCGTGACCTCCGGTCTCGCGTGATTTTGCGCCGAAGTGACTGAAAAAAAACTCATGCCCGCGCAGGCGCACATCCCAGGACATCCTTGATCCGGCCGGCAAGTACAGGAGGAGTCAAGAAGCCGCAGATGAATGATGTCAGATTTGGATCACAAGTAGGGGGCGTGGCGCGGGCGGTGGCTAGTCGGGAATCAGAGGAAGATGTTACTTAGATGGATCACAAGTAGGGGGCGTGGTGGCGGCTAGTCGGGATTCGGACTCCAGAGCGCCGGCGCCCCCAGGCAGAGTGCGCTCTACGCGGTGGCCTACTCTGCTTATGGGTAGCGCCGGCCCTGATTACCCTGTACCCCAAGTGTCAGTGTCATTATCCTGTACCCCGAGTGTCAGTGTCATTTTCCTGTACCCCAAGTGTCAGTGTCATTATCCTGTACCCCGAGTGTCAGTGTGATTATCCTGTACCCCGAGTGTCAGTGTCATTTTCCTGTACCCCAAGTGTCAGTGTCATTATCATGTACCCCAAGTGTCAGTGTGATCATCCTGTACCCCGAGTGTCAGTGTCATTATCCTGTACCCCAAGTGTCAGTGTCACTATCCTGCACCCCAAGTGTCAGTGTCATTATCCTGTACCCCAAGTGTCAGTGTCATTATCCTGCACCCCAAGTGTCAGTGTCATTATCCTGCACCCCAAGTGTCAGTGTCATTATCCTGCACCCCAAGTGTCAGTGTCATTATCCTGCACCCCAAGTGTCAGTGTCATTATCCTGCACCCCGAGTGTCAGTGTCATTATCCTGTACCCCAAGTGTCAGTGTCATTATCCTGCACCCCAAGTGTCAGTGTCATTATCCTGTACCCCAAGTGTCAGTGTCTTTATCCTGTGCCCCAAGTGTCAGTGTCACTATCCTGCACCCCAAGTGTCAGTGTCATTATTCTGTACCCCAAGTGTCAGTGTCATTATCCTGTACCCCGAGTGTCAGTGTCATCCTGTACCCCAAGTGTCAGTGTCATTATCTGTACCCCCAGTGTCAGTGTCATTATCCTGTACCCCAAGTGTCAGTGTCATTATCCTGTACCCCAAGTGTCAGTGTCATTATCCTGTACCCCAAGTGTCAGTATTATTATCCTGTACACTAAGTGTCAGCGTCATTATCCTGTACCCCAAGTGTCAGTGTCATTATCCTGCACCCCAAGTGTCAGCGTCATTATCCTGTACCCCAAGTGTCAGTATCATTATCCTGTACCCCAAGTGTCAGTGTCATTATCCTGTACCCCAAGTGTCAGTGTCATTATCCTGTACCCCAAGTGTCAGTGTCATTATCCCGTACCCCAAGTGTCAGCGTCATTATCCTGTACCCCAAGTATCAGTGTCATTATCCTGCACCCCAAGTGTCAGTGTCATTATCCTGTACCCCAAGTATCAGTGTCATTATCCTGTACCCCAAGTGTCAGCGTCATTACCCTGTACCCCAAGTATCAGTGTCATTATCCTGTACCCCAAGTGTCAGTGTCATTATCCTGCACCCCAAGTGTCAGTGTCATTATCCTGCACCCCAAGTGTCAGTGTCATTATCCTGCACCCCAAGTGTCAGTGTCATTATCCTGTACCCCAAGTGTCAGTGTCATTATCCTGCACCCCAAGTGTCAGTGTCATTATCCTGCACCCCAAGTGTCAGTGTCATTATCCTGTATCCCAAGTGTCAGTGTCATCATCCTGTACCCCAAGTGTCAGTGTCATCATCCTGCACCCCAAGTGTCAGTGTCATTATCCTGTACCCCAAGTGTCAGTGTCATTATCCTGTATCCCAAGTGTCAGTGTCATTATCCTGTACCCCAAGTGTCAGTGTCATTATCCTGCACCCCAAGTTTCAGCGTATCATTATCCTGTACCCCAAATGTCAGCGTCATTATCCTGTACCCCAAGTGTCAGTGTCATTATTCTGTACCCCAAGTGTCAGTGTCATTATCCTGCACCCCAAGTGTCAGTGTCATTATCCTGTACCCCAAGTGTCAGCATCATTATCCTGTACCCCAAGTATCAGTGTCATTATCCTGCACCCCAAGTGTCAGTGTCATTATCCTGTACCCCAAGTGTCAGTGTCATTATCCTGTACCCCAAGTGTTAGTGTCATTATCCTGTACCCCGAGTGTCAGTGTCATTATCCTGTACCCCAAGTGTCAGTGTCATTATCCTGTACCCCAAGTGTCATATTGGACTCATTGGACTTGGCATATACTAGAATAAACGTGTTTTGCGTGCGCTTCACCAGGAGGGGTTTTTAGGAGGAGCCCCTCACTCATGAGCCGGCCCGACTCTGCTCCAAGCATTGCAGGTTGTAATTATTTTCATTTTTTTACGCTGTAATATATATATATATTTTTTTTTTTGTGTCCTGCGCTGAGAGCAGAAGTGGTAGACCGGAGATAACGCTCCTGGTTATCCACTAATGCAGAGTTAAATAGATCATCTTTTAATTCAACCTTTGCCCAACCAAAGTCCAGCTGATCAGTGCCAAGTCGAGGCAAGACTTCATCCTCAGCGAGAGGACAGCGAGCCTACCTCCCCAGCCACATCTGACAGGTAAGTCTCCCTACATGTGTGTGTGGACAGAATATATACTGATTTGTGGCCATATATATAGGACTTTATAGAGGAGGACAATCTGCACCAGCCATTCTGCTGCTGCTCAGGCTGTGGAAACATCTCTGTCCTACATACAGGCAGAAGAACATCTATGTTCTTCATGGATTTTGGGATGTTTTTTGGATGGTAAAGACTTCTCTATTGCTTTTTCATGTCCTACCTCAATAGAAAACTTCAGACAAACCTAAAATAATTACCTTTTGATTGCAATTAAAGGGGTATCCCCCACCTTATTAGATAGATATGGGTCCCACCTCCTGGACCTGCACCTATCTCCTGTCCCAGCTGGTAAGGAGGCAATCACATCCAGGAGAATGAATGGACAGATGTCCGCGCATGTCCTATGCTCTCTCCATTATCTTCTATGGGAGTCATAGAAACGGCCAAGCATGGTACGCAGCCTCCTATCCATTCATTTGAGACCTTGACAGGGTGGTTGCCTCATCAGTTGGGTTTAGGAAACCTCCATTCTGGATATGGATTCAGGTTCCAAAGCTCAGGCACTTATTGTATGATATATCCAGTAGATATGCCATATATGTCTAAGGTTGAAACATCCCTTTAAGAACTCCCACCCCATATCACATTAAGAGAAGTCCAGGAAGCTGAGATACAGAGTACTATTTGGCGGGGTCCTGCTGACAGCAAAAAATAGCAAAAATTTGGCAGCGCCCTCTGAATACAGCCCAAGTGCATTATGACCTATGGACTCTGTGTAACCAGGAGGACTGAAAAGGGATGGAAACCATCGGGGGCTACAAAAGTGGCAATTTTGGTTTTATCGAGAGGGCAGGATAGGACCTCTCTAGATGTAATGATGGTCATACTGGTTACAACTAAGTAGAGAATGACCATAAGGCTTCATGCACACGACTGTATGTATTTTGTGGTCCACAAATTGTGGATCCGGAAAATACGGAAACTGGCCAAGTTGCATCCGCATTTTGTGGCCAAGTATAGGAGATCCTCTATCTTTTTGCAGAACTGACTTATGAATGCGGAGAGCACAGGTTCATCCATGTGTGTGTATTCCGCAAAAAGTTAGAAAATGTCCATAAAATGTGGGTCAGCACACGGACCGCATTCATATTCTGCAGATCTGTGATCCGTTGACCGCAAAACTGATACGGTCGTATGCCTGAGGCCTTAGACCTATACTTGCTTTGTCCTGGATGCCCCCGATGCCCACAGTCCATAATCACCATAGAATATGTTATATCTTCTGCTGCAGACATGGACCTGAACGCCAAGGCCCGTGAATGCTCAATAACCAAGCAGGATGGAAAAGGCTATGGATTTTTCTTACGCATTGAGAAGGATGTGCTCGGTCACCTCATCCGGTCGGTGGAAAGTGGAAGCTCCGCAGATAAAGCTGGGTTAAAAGATGGAGACCGCGTCCTGAAGGTCAATGGGGTCAATGTGGATGACACAGAACATACTAAGGTACCAGAGACTTTTCTTGACTTTATTTTTTAAATGTTCTTTTTAGAATTATATAAAGTTAACAAAACCATTATAACCAGTACAACCAGCACAACCTTAGCTTTTTCACTCCCTTGTCTATTCTCATTAATAATCCAGTTGCTCTTTACTTTCTCCCTACACATCACAGGTGATTACGTAAGCTTTTTCCATGTACATTAGATTTGTTACTGACAGTCTTTCCCTTTTCCAGTTCATGAGTTAACAAACTCATTTAAAGCTATGGATCAACCCTATTGAACAAGTCATATTGCCTTGCAGGGCTGATCCTGCCGATTAAAATGATACCTGTCTTGTGAAAATCAGTTGTCGCGTTCCTGATAAAAAATACTTTTATTCTGTAAGCAAAGTGAGTTTCAGTTCACCGAGGGGAGGAGTCTAACCACTCAATGCATCTCTGCTGGCCACACCCCTCACTGCTCTGTAGATCTCATGTACATAAATAGTAAAAGCCTTTATTCTCAGGAGCGTCACAACCGATTTTCACAAGACAGGTATCATTTTAATCAGCAGGATCAACACTATCAGACAGTATGATGGGTTTAATAGTGTTGATCCTGCTGACAGGTGCCCTTTTAAGGTTCCATTGTCTGTGGTTGATAGGATAAATCTCATAAACATAGTTGTTCTAGCCCAGACTTTTTGTGCAATAGTCCAATTTAGTTGGGGGAGAAGATATTATTGGAGAGCCTGGTAAGGGAACTAGTTTGGAGAGGCAAGAAGGCAAATATTCATGTGAGGAACAAGATGGAGGTTTGGCAATACCATATTTTAGGCCCTATTTCTGGGCAGGACAACTGAAATAAATGGTGAGGTGGAAACAATTTGATTCCATATATGATGAAGAGCACTAGGTGGTGCCTCTCTATTTTCTGTAGGTGTTGAGGCGTGGTCAGTTAAAAAAATAAAAAAAGATTTTAAAAAAATTTCACTTGTAGAACTTTGGTTTAATTTATGGGTGAAGGTTAAAAAAGTCCTTCAGATGGCAGGCGAGTCATTTTTAATGTTAAAATGAGGACAACTTTTGGGGAAAGACATGGATTGAACTATTTCACTTTTTTTTTATGGAGACACTTAAATTTTTTGTTAAAGAATATGGGGAATCACAAAATGCCTATAATAGATACTTCCATGCATGATGAGATGATCTTCATTGTATAGGGGCTCATGCACACAACCGTACTGGCTCAGTGCCCGTGCTGCGGACCACAAATGGCGGTGCACCGGTCATGTGCACTCCGTTTTCGGATACAGACCCATTGACCTGAATGGGTCCATGAACTGAAACATACGCAACATGTTCTATCTTTTTGCGGTGCAGAGGCACGGATCAGAAGCCTACAGAAGTGCTTTGTGGTGCTTCCGTGGACTTCTGATCCGCGCCTCCGCTCCACAAAAGATAAGTGAGGTCCTATCTTTGGTCGTATGTTGAGTAATGTTTTTTTGTGTGAGAAATCTCTAAGCAGTACCAAGAGTCCTTTGGAATTGGCGGTGGTCTGAGGTTGCGAATATCACCGGAAGGTTCTCCTTACTTGAACCCATGGCACATGTGTTGCTGTGAATCCGTGGCTGCAAAAAACAAGCCCCACCCCCTTAAAGATTAATTTTAAAATCGCCTTGGACGTTTTTTAACCTATAACATTGAGTGGTGTTGCTTTTCTTACTTTACGTTGTTTCATGTATTTTTTTCCTCCAGTCGCATCCAAAGCGACACCTGAATTCTGCCACTTGCACGTTAGATTCAGAATGGTGCTTTGGATGTGACTAGAGAATAAGTAGCCCAACATGGCGGCAAGCCTAGAAGCTTCATGAATGTGGTCTTCTTGGCCATTCGCAGGTGGTGGAGATGATTCAGGCCAGTGGGACGTCGGTGACTCTGACGGTTCTGGATGAAGTTTCTTATTTAAATTCCAAGAAAAATCAAGAGAATCTGTCTGAGAATAAAGCACCTCCGGGGGAAGCTGTGTCACCAAAGCCAAGACTTTGCTATTTGGTGAAAGACAAAGGTTCTTTTGGATTCTCCTTGAAGACACAAAAAGGTAAGGAGTCAAAAAATGCCCCACCTTAAAGGGGTCATCCAGGATTTGTAAAAAATTATTGCTTTCTTTCAAAAACAGCGCCACCCATGTGTACAGGTTATGTCCGGTACTGCGGTTCATCTCCATTCAACTCCATACTAGACATAAGGCATTGGGTGGGACCTAAAACTAGTCTCACTACTGGGCCTATATCAGTGCCACTGAATGCAAACAGTGAAAGTTTCCATTCAGTGACAGCAAGAAGAGACCTTGAAATTCACGAGTTAGCTGTGTCCTTCCTTCAGAGGGGCACAGCTCGTTACATTGTTTCAGAGCTGCCGATTAGTTTCCCGTGATTTTCAGATTCTGTGTGTAGATGACCATGTTTCCATTCATTGACAGCAAAGTGGAGTCTTGAAAATAGGGAGACATTAAGCTTTATTGATGAAATTGGCGCATTTCTTTTCCCAATATCTCGGCCTTTAGGGACTAAGGGATTTTACCTGGATGCGCTGGCCGCTGATGGCGTGGCGGTTAAAGCCGGTGTCAAACAAGGAGACCGTATAATTGAATTAAATGGCAAGAATGTCGAATTTCTCAGCTATGATGATCTAGTTAAGCAGGTGAGATCATATCCACATGCAGTACCCCAGCGAGGCACTGCAAAGGGTTAACTAGTGTAACATAATGTTTGCCGGGTTAAATGTTCAGAACTATTGGTGTTATACTTGTCTTTCTATGCATGATGTACATTCATAGCAGTGTATGGGCAACATAGGGTTAAGAATGCTTAGGTTACCAGGGTGATGGACTGGGTACGCCCCCTGGTTAGTGAGTTTGAATTTAGCAGAGCACCACTCCTACCATAAACTCATCTGTGACAATCGACCAGCCAGGTTATTCACTCCATCATCCACCCCTAACATGAAGGGTGCCCCATCTAACACCGGAGCCCCAACTTCAGGGAAGGAAGGAAGAGTGTGCCCTCCAGTTACTACACAGCCCCAGGCAGAGCCAGAGGAAGAGATTTCCACTGTGAAATATGAGCACTACTACCACTAGCATATTCACTACTGCTCCCATCTTCCTCACAGCAACTCCCCTGCAAGCTCATTGCACAAGGAGGTAGCTACTGGCTGTGCCGAAGCGTCAGTGGCTTCTGGGCCCGGCCCTGGTATCTGATGGTACCCATCACTAGACACTAATGAATGACACACTATGGGGCCTGACACTGCTGTAACACAGTAATAGTGCTAGCCTACTGGCTCCACTAGGGGGAGCCCACTGAATACAGATTTTTACAGCTCACTTTGGGCTTAAGAGGGTTCTCTGCCGACAAAAAAAAACATGCACATTTGTATTAAAATGCAGGAATCGCCCCATTTCAGATGCGTTCATGCAGTCCCATAAGTTTGTAGGTTGTTTTGAAAGCTTTGATGATTCAGCATGACTCACTGGGGGACACAGCAGGGGGTGATACCTGCAGCTTTGAAAATAACAGCATATTGGGAAGTTACATGCTGTCTCATTTGAACAAAAATACACAAGATTTTTTTTATTTCTTTAAATAATACATGGTATCCTCAGGATGTTATCCAGTCAATGAATGCTTTCATTTACTCACAGCAAGCAGAGATCTTGAATATTAAAGTATGAAATGTATTAGGAAGTTGCACTGATTTATGCCATCTTCCATGTTTCCCTTAGGTGAAGGAGTCCGGGGATTCTGTCATGTTCCTGGTTGCCGATAAAGAAACCAATGATTATTACCACAAAGAAAAGAAAAAAATCACAGCGCACGAGGCGACCCCACATCTGCTGCCCAACCCGCCGCGCACCGTGGATCTGGAAAAGGCGGCTGACGGCTATGGCTTTTTTCTGAGGCAGGAGAAAAATCGTAAAGGTAATGTCCACAACCCAAGTACTTGTATTCCCCATGAGCATGTTATTCTTCCTGGAACTATATGACTAAACTCGACCATACTATATTCTACCATGATCATCAACTCTGGATGGGGTCCTATTACTGTCCGCTCACAGTTCCTGGGCCACCCTACTCAGTACTCCTGATTCTGACAGTCCATGCCACCTCAGATTTCTTTTTATTTTATTTTTTTATAAAAAAAAAGAGCTGCAAAGGTTTTCTTTTGTTCTGTATTCTTGGTATCTGACCTAGCTTGTCCTCTGCCCGGCCTGACTTACTGCTTGGTTACTGAACTCTGCCCTGAACCCTGAACCCTGTCCATCAATGTCTTCTGCCTGCTCAGTTCTCATTAGCTGCTGCCAAAGGAAACTTCTCCCGGGGTAGCGACCTGGGGATTTCCTTTAGGATAGTCCAGATCCCCGAATAGGGGGTTAATGGTGAATAACAAGGATTCCTCTAGACTCTGTTCCCAGCTTAGCCCAAAGCCTAATTCTTAGCGACCCAGTGGATTTGTGTCATTGCAAATGGACACACACCCATGACAAGGGGAATGGAAACACCCAGTTGTCAATTTGCTTATTTATTTTAGGAGGAATAACAGAGGTAAACGAACCAGAGTTTCTAATATAAGATCCTGGTCCTCCCTATATAAAGAATCTAGAATTGATCTTATACATGAAAAATGGGTCTAAAGTTATCTAAAACAGTGATCGTGTGTGAGGATCTCATCAAACATCTCCCCAGATCTTGGCTTCTTAGACTCAAGTCACTGTGACATGGTGACTAGGAATATATTGGGGTTTACGACCATGGGTTTTATATTCCCTGATGGTCTAGGATAGTGAAAGGGTCAATAATAAATGTGGGTTACTCCTGGGAGTCTCATCCTCAGGTGGCCCCAATTGCCCAATTCGCCGCCCCATAACACTGTCCATGAATCACACACAGAGCATCTCCTTTATTATTTCACAAAAATCTGATTACTACAGCAGTAGGAGATAGAAAATTGAGTTTCAGTTTTACCAATTATCCTTACCTCACCTTGACTGTTGTGTTATTTCCAGTCAAGTTGTAAATGATCTGAGATGGACTGGTTGCTAAGAATTGATAACTCTGCTTAAATTTGGATCTTAAAGGGGCCAAACACCTTGGCAGGAATCACATCACATCCTCCCCCATTACAGCCGGTAGTAGTAATCAGATTTTCCTAAAAATAGATTTGAAGAACCTCTTCAAAGAAGAAATGTAATGTCAAAAAATCACATTGGTGGAATTTATGAGCTGAGACCAACATTTATTTCCATAATAAAGGGGCTGCAGCTTTCTACTTGGTGCCTAAACCCCATTTGCCCTGCCCAGAGATTCCCATCACTGGAAATCACTGACATTCTAAACAAAGTTCAATGGAATTGAATGATTGCAAATTTAGAATTTTTTATGACCCGAGATGAAAATCACAGAGTGCTAAACGGGTTTGGCGTCAGTTTTGGACATGGTGGGCCAGGAGTTCCAGGAGGTCCTGAGATGTGATCTTCTGATATACATTTATAATATCACAACTTCTAACCTTAAATGAAGCTTCAGCACGAGCTTGTCGGCAGGTATAAAAGGAAATCTATCTTTATCTTATGCACAGGAGCCACGTGCCAATGACCTCTGCAGAGTTCAGGGGTCAAAATTGATTATTTATTTTTTTAAACCCTGACTCGACAGATTAAAGAAAAATTCTAGTGACCACCAGATCTGTGAGGTCTTTGCATAACAGTATCTCATATCTCAGCTTCCTTGGACCAAATGAGTGTGACACAAGGAGAACACTGGGGTTAGCTGCAGCTACCCTACAATTTTTTGATTCTGAGTGTTAGTGATAGTAACTGAGGTACAGTAGTGTTGCATGTGCAATGGCCGCCTCCCCCTAGGGCCCTTTAAGATGTGACCCTGACATAGGAAATTCCAAGTGGTATCTTGCGGCCTAAAATGTCCATTTCTGTCACAGTGCTCCTACCTGGATACAGCTGGACCCCAGGCTTTGGTTCGGAAGCAAACAAAAAGGGGGGAATAATTGAGGGACAAAATAATAACCTGAGTCCAGACCTTAAGATGCAGTTGAAAAGCAGCTTTACTTTGTATAAACTTTCTCCAAAACGGTTTACAGACTTTGTCTTGGTCCCAGCAGGCTTTAGCATTAAAACTCTGGCAGGCAAACTCATCTCTGCTACATCTGTTGCTATCTGGCTCTGCTGTACTGACAGGCTGACTGTATAACTTTGCTTCTTCTTGTTTGCCGCAACTTCTCTTCTGTATGGACTGTCTCTAGAATAGGCCAGGGAACTTTCCTCCTGGCTCCTGAGGCTTTAAGCTGTGGCCTTAATGACCAGCAGAGCTGATGGTGCTCTGGATGCTCTGGCTTGCTCTGGCTTGGGCTTAACCCCTGGCTTGGCAGGGGTTAAGCTAGACTAACTCTCACTGGTCCCCACCCTTACTGCTGGAAGTGGGACTCGCCCACTTCTCTCCAGGTGGGTTAGAATGGAATTGAAAGTTCTCTTCTAAGTACAGCTCTGCCGTGTTTGCTGCCACCTGCTGGTGAACCAGGCACATTAAATATGAACATAACAGTTACAAACATTAGAAATGCACATTGTATAGGATCTGAACAAAATACATAAGATTATACTTTGTTAGCCTATTAGAGATAGTAGCAGGGTGCAGAAGTGGTAATGCCACTCTAGGGCATTACATTACCCCTTACTTAAAACAAGACGCCCTCAGCTTGTGCTTAGGATGTGCTCTAAGGGTACCAAGGAAAAGTGCTGCATGAGATTATTATTATTTTTTTTTTACTGTTTAGAAATCTTAATTTATGGCGTCACGCACACAGCCATGTCCATATTTTGGTCTGCAAAAAGCAAACCTGCAAAATATGGATACCTTCCATGTACAGTCCGGATTGTTCTTACTCCTAATAATAAGGACAAAAATAGAACATGTTCTATAATTTGTGGAATGGAAAAACAAACACTGAATTTGTGGTGCTTTGAACGAGTCCTCTCTTTTATGGAGAAGGCTGGTTAAGAAAAATATAATGTATTAGAGATATTTTTATTAGGAAAAATGCTATAGTATTTGGGTCCCATGATTCATTTATTTTTCATTACTTTTTATATTTTTTAATAGAGTACAAAACAATTATTATTTTCACATACAAGTAGCAATCAACAATTATTATCACTTTTACTTCCCCTTAACCAACTAAATCCCACCCTAGCCTCCCTCCCCTTGCGAAGCGTCTCCAATCCCTCTATCAACCCAATCATGAGGGGGGAAGGAAAGAAAGACTATAAAAGTAGGAAGAATAAGGCCCCTTGCAGACGAGTGTGTCCGGATTAGGTCCGGATGCGTTGCGGATGCGTTCAGTGAAAACTGCGCGATTTCTCAAGCAAGTTCATTCAGTTTTATTTGCGATCGCGTTCAGTTATTTCGTTTTTATTGCGTTGGTGAAATGCGCATTGATGCGTTTTTCACGCTCGTGATAAAAAACTGAAAGTTTACAAACACTATGTCTTAGCAACTATCAGTGATAAATGCATCGCATCCGCACTTTCTTGCGGATGCGATGCGTTTTTCACGCAGCCCCATGCACTTCTATGGGGCCTGCGTTGCGTGAAAATCGCTGAATATAGAACATGCTGCGATTTTCTCGCAATGCACAAGTGATGCGTGAAAAACAACACTTATGTACACAGACCCAATGAAATGAATGGGTCCAGATTCTGTGCGGGCGCAATGCGTTCGCATCACGCATTCCACCCGTCCGGAATACTCGCTCGTGTGAAAGGGGCCTAAGCGAGGGACTGGAGGCAAGGAAGGTTAAAACCTCCAAGCCTCCCATATCTTAGTCCATTTTAGCTCAATATTTCTTTGCTTATATAATATATTTTCATATTTTTTAACCTTGTTAACCAGATTTACCCATTAATTGACATGTTACATGAAAAAAACAAACTCTGGTAATCAAGAGTCTCGCCAAAAACATTATTCTGGTTAGGAGAATATTTTTATATTTACAACAATTTACCTAGGAAAGATCACCCAGTATATAACATTCTACAGTAAATTGGACCATTAGTTTCAATTTGTGGATAATAAAATTATTCATCGCATTCCAGTATTCCTTTAGTTCTGTGCAAGACCATAGCATATGTAAGTGATCAGCCCCAGGTGCATCACACCATGGACAATTAGAACTCTCTCTTAATCGACATTTATTTACCCATTTCGGGGTGACATAAACTCAAAATGTGCAAAATGTTAAATTGAACCAGTACATGAATAAAATTGTGAGATATTAAACTTAAATTAGCAAAAATATTTCCCCAACCATCTAATTGAATCCTTGGACAATCAACACCCCAAGCCCTGGTGAAATAGAATTAATATATAGTACCTTAAGTAAAGATTTATACAATTGGGTAATCTTGACCCTCTGGTCCAAATTCCCCAACAAAACATTCAAAAATGTAGACGTGTCTATCTCCAATAGTGTTTTTTCCTTTACGGTAGAAAGTGCCGAACGTATCGGAAAATATCTAAACCAAGGTAAATTACCCATATTCTCACTGTGTGCTAACTCTGCAATTAGGGTGTGGGTTTAATTTTTAAGCATTTTAACTTCATTTTGCAAAAATTCCACAGATTTTTCTATGGTGACAACTCTGTTGCGGATCTTTGAAACATCGTCCCTTATAAGAGCCACATCCGACTGGATTGTCCCCAGCTGCATTGAGATATCATGTATTAGCTCGGCGTTTTTTTTTAAAAGCAGCCAATATTTATTTTAAAGGGAAAGATTCAACATTGGACGAATCACTTTCAGCGACCCTCTCCAACCCCTCAGTCTGGGAGTAATCGTCCAGTGTTTTTTCCACTGTAGGTCCAGCATTATTATTTTTATTAAAATTTGAATCAGGAATCCCATTTTGTCCTGCTCTTGTATTGACCTTTGGAGATTTCAGAAACTGGAAAATTTTTACAATTCCGTAGGTCTTTGGGCTGTTTTTAAGATAGAGTAGTCCGCTGAACGCCTATTTTGTTTAGGACCCATTATTTTTATTTATTTTTTCTATCCTTTATTTCCACTTATTCTTTTTCCTTGTTTTCCAGTTTTTTTCCCCTCTTATTCCTTTTCCACGTGCAGCAGTTAAATCGCCTCCCCCACAGGCAGCAGGCTTGGCAGCCACACAGGACCAGTCTAGGGCTCAGGGGCAGATCCAACAAACGGAGAAAGAGAGGTGCGATGCGGCATGGCAGGAGCGGAGGGGGGGGACATGACGCACCAACCTACATCATCAGTTAAAGTGCTGCATGAGATTATTTTCTATTACTGACATACATAAACTGATATAGCAACAGCTACCACTAGGTTCCCCGTATGAGTAGGGTGTCTATTGAGTTTTCCCTCTCTCGGTAATAACCAGAGAACCAAAAGGTCTGCAAAAAGCGATCATTCCTGGCTTTCTTTTGAATATTGTGGCCACTAATACCAAAGAAAGTATGGGTGTGTTTTCACTCTGTAATCCCACCACTACGCAATGAAAGCCCGCAAACAGAAGGGTGTCTTCATCCTGTATTCCCTTCCAGCACCAAGGTCTAATCATGCTTTACACTTCGTCACCTTGATGTCTGAACTGGTAGCTTTTACACATTTTTTTTCTAAGATGGTGCACAGTGCCTTAGGGCACTTAGGAACAATTTTTTTTCTTTAGGTTACCCTTTACAATGTTGGTCCTGCTTGTGACTTTACCACTTGGTCCTCCCTGTGTAACACCAGCACATGATCCCAAAGACACATGACATACTGGCTCCTTTCCCTCCCAAGTCTGTGGAGAGAACAAGGTTAAGGGCATATGCAAATCATACAATATAATGCCTAGACTTTCTGAACTAACACAAGGCGAAATAGGACCATAAGTATGCAGTGTCCTCAGAGGCAGTCTGTATGAGCAAAGACGCAAGGGTCGCTAACTATCTGGCTAATCATATAAAGTCCGAAGTCTATTCAAAAAGTGCATAAGAGGTCACATTGTTGTACCCGTAACAGAGTCCATACAATGGGCTAAAGTCCTTGAACGTTGCAGAACCTTAGAATTTTAATGCAAAAATATAGTGCAAAAAATGTCACAATATAAATGACCAAGAGCTCAGGTACGCGTTTGAGTCTATTCTTTGGGAGCTGGCTTGTAACATTGCAAAACTGGAACTTATAATGCAAAAAGGAAAAAATTGATTTGTAATTCACATGAGGTATGGCGCCAATGTGCACAACCTGGAGATAATTATTGGCTGATGGATGGAGTCTTGACAATCTGTGCTTTTCTGGGCAAGAGGTAAAACAGGACAACAAAACGGACAGTATTAGAACAAAGTTTTATGCGAATCGACTTCAGATGTTTCATCTGAAGTCGATTCGCTCATCCCTAATTATAACAATAGTCACACTGGATTTTAGTTAGGGGTATCAGAGTACAGGGGGCTGAATGCAAATGCGAGCCACACTTTCCAGATTTTTATTTATTAAAATTTTTGAAAACCATGTATCATTTTCTTTTCACTTCACAC
This sequence comes from Bufo gargarizans, assembly GCF_014858855.1. Taxonomy (NCBI): domain Eukaryota; kingdom Metazoa; phylum Chordata; class Amphibia; order Anura; family Bufonidae; genus Bufo; species Bufo gargarizans. The sequence continues at coordinate 560,323,860 of NC_058082.1, read as the reverse complement.
ATACTTGCTACTTTCTGTTGGTCTATCGCAAAAAAATAAAAAAAATAAAATACATTTAAGTTTGTGGGTGTAAAGAGAAAAAATGTGGAAAAGTTCAAGGGGTATAAATACTTTTTCAAGGCACTGCATATAAAAGAAGGTGTGTAGCATGCTATATCATGACTACTATGTTCCTTGTAGGTCACTTAATTGTGGATATTGATCAGAAAAGCTCAGCATACAAGGCTGGCCTCAAAGACTATGACCGCATTGTTGCTGTAAATGGAGAATCTGTGGAGAGCTTTGAGCATGAACAGGTGGTGGAAGCCATCCAGAAGGGGAACAACAAGACCAGCCTACTGATCTCAAACAAAGTGACAGATGAAATCTATGCCAAGGTAAATGCCAAGTATAGAAAAGGTGGATACACTACCAGGATGGCTATAAAAGGGTATTCTAATCCAGGTAAAATTAACATGCCATAACTGATTCCAGTGATCATGTGTAATGTTCTGAATTTGTGGTTCCAGGCTGGAATATCTCCATTTCTGTACCTGAAAGCTTCAAAGGCTCAAAAACCAACAGAAACTCAACCGGTAAAGCCATCTCCTGCTCCAGAGGCAAAACCAACAGAAGCACAACCTGCCAAGCCAACCACTACTCAACCTGCAGCCACCATCTCTTCTCTTGACCCAAAACACAAGCCCAGACTATGTAAATTGACAAAGGGCAGCTCAGGTTTTGGTTTTAACCTGAATGCTATCAAAGATGTCCCCGGACAATTTATTAAGCAGGTGAGTGAACTGTAGAAGATGTTTTCTCACAAGTAGGACTATAGAGCCTTACTGCTGGTGGAAACATGAAGTTAAGCTTATGTGATGATTTTGGGTTTCATTGCTAACTTATTGGGAAGGATCAGTGGTTTAAAGGAAACAACTTCTCCCAGGTTGGTCACCTATTTTTACAACATTAGTGGCCATTTGTTTTTTGCCAGAAACCTCTCACTCCATGTCCATGACAGTTTGGTAAATCAGATATCTTGTAGCCTTAGCATGTCTTTTACAAAGTCTAGGAAAGCTTGTCCATTTTCTTGTCAAATGTTTGAATGCTCAGATCGACAACAGTCTCTGCATTTTTGGCTATATACGCTCAACTGCAGCTAATACAAAAACATGACTGCTTCTTCCAGACAGAACTCTGCCCTTGTTCATTTGTGCTTAGTGCTGCATCTCCAGCCACCGTTTCTTGATAAACGATGAGTTAGGTGATGATGAGTTAATAACGATGAGTTACTTGGTCAAGATGATATCCAATTTGGGACAGGGAGTTATTACGTTATTAGGTTACTTAGGGTTTGTTTTAGATAGGCACAAATAACTTGAAATTAGTTTCATGTCCGATTTTTCAAATTTTGTGAATTTTTTTTATTCATACCTGAATCGATTCTACAACAATTAAGTTGTTCTATGTGCCCAGAAAATCGGCATGTAACACCCTCTAGTCTCCTGGGGCTCTAAAGATTTTTGATGAAAAGAAAGCACCCCACTAGGAGGGGGCAGTGATGACAGAGAGGATGAAACTGAAAGGCTTCCCTGGGGTTGCAAGGAGGAGGAGCAGGGGGGATGCTGTGACCCCTGGCTCCAAGGCATGGTGTCAGACTCACCCCTTAATAGACCCTAAATTCCCAAATTTATCTCCTATTCTTTCACTATAATTTTCTTATAGTGTCCCTATTACAGTATATCAGTGGGTTATGTCTGCAAACTCTTGTAGCAAGTGTGACCATCCTTCTTTTTTACTCCCTTGTGGTTTTTCCCGCCAACATGGACAGTAAAAGGGCACTGGCTGCCGCTTTACGCAATTCGTCTGAAGGGAATCAGAACATCTTAGTTTTTTTTTGCCAGGCACATTTTTGTGAAATTCATAACGAATTTAGCTAATTTGGAATCGATTTGCTCATTCTTACTTAGTTGGCATTCTAGATGGATGTCCCTCATATTCAGAATTTAATGAACCCATTTTGGTTTTATTTAAAGGTTAATAAGGGTGGGCCTGCAGATGTGGCTGGAATAAAAGAAGATGACTTCTTGGTGGAGGTCAATGGTGTCAACGTGGAGAAGGAGGGGTATGAAAATGTTGTAATGAAGATCAAAGAAGCAGGAGGAAGCATTACAGTACTGGTGGTTTCACAAGAGGGTTATGAGCATTTTAAAGCACAAAAAATACAAATTACATCATCGATGGCTGACCCTCTACCTGAATCAAAGAGTCCTCCTGCTAGCTCCGACCAGAAAAATTCACCTAACAAAACTGAGCTGGTATCTGAAACAAAAAGTCCTCCTCCTGTAAGCTCCGACCAGAAAAATCCACCTAACAAAGCTGAGCCTGTATCTGAAACAAAAAGTCCTCCTCCTGTAAGCTCCGACCAGAAAAATCCACCTAACAAAGCTGAGCCTGTACCTGAAACAAAAAGTCCTCCTCCTGTAAGCTCCGACCAGAAAAATCCACCTAATAAAACTGAGCCAGTATCTGAAACAAAAAGTCCTCCTCCTGTAAACTCCGACCAGAAAACTCCACCTAATAAAACTGAGCCAGTATCTGAAACAAAAAGTCCTACTGCAAACTCTGACCAGAAAACTCCACCAAGCAAAGCAAGATCAGTTCCAGAGCCCGTGGAAAAGGTGAGATACAACATTAAAATAGTAATATAGGCTATCTAGATGAGCCTAATGTCTTCCAACCTTGATCCAGAGGAATTATAGTTGTATAGAGAGACTCCATAGTTTAACTGCTCTTACAGTGGCTACTCCATAGTGTGACTGCTCTTACAGGGGAGACTCCATAGTGTGACTGCTCTTACAGGGGAGACTCCATAGTGTGACTGCTCTTACAGGGGAGACTCCATAGTGTAACTGCTCTTACCGTGGCTACTCCATAGTGTGACTGCTCTTACAGGGGAGACTCCATAGTGTGACTGCTCTTACGAGGGAGACTCCATAGTGTGACTGCTCTTACAGAGGAGACTCCATAGTGTAACTGCTCTTACAGTAGAGAGCTCCATAGTATGACTGCTCTTATATTAAAGACTCCATAGTGTGACTGCTCTTACCGTGGCTACTCTATAGTGTGACTGCTCTTACAGGGGAGACTCCATAGTGTGACTGCTCTTACGAGGGAGACTCCATAGTGTGACTGCTCTTACAGAGGAGACTCCATAGTGTAACTGCTCTTACAGTAGAGAGCTCCATAGTATGACTGCTCTTATATTAAAGACTCCATAGTGTGACTGATCTTACAGTAAAGACCTCCATAGTGTGACCACTCTTACAATATGGATCTCTATAGTATGACTGTTCTTACAGAAGAGATTCTGTAGCGTGACTACTCCTACTGTAGAGAGGAGGGATGAGAGAATCGACTTCGGATGAAACATCCGAAGTCGATTCGCATAAAACTTAGTTTGAATACTGTACGGAACAGGAGCTCCATACAGTATTAGAATGTATTGGCTCAGATGAGCCGAAGTTATTACTTCGCAAAGTCCCGCAAGACTTTGGGTAATAACTTCAAAAATTTATTTTTACTGTTAAAAACCTTTTCCCGAACTCGGTTTCAGTTCCAAGTGGCTCATCTGAGCCAATACATTCTAATACTGTATGGAGCACTCGTCCGTACAGTATTCAAACAAAGTTTTATGCAAATCGATTTCGGATGTTTCATCCGAAGTCAATTCGCTCATCCCTAGTACAGAGCTCCACAGTGTGACCAATCTTACAGTGGAGACGCCATAGTGTGAACGCTCTTACAGTAGAGATCTCTATAATGTGACTGATCTTACAGTAGAGGTTCTGTAGTGTAACCTCTCTTACAGTAGAAATCTCCATAGTTTGACATCTTACAGTATAGACTCCACAGTGTGACTGCTCTTACAGTATAGACTCCATAGTGTGACTACTCTTACAGTAGAGACCTCCACAGTGTGACTGCTCTTACAGTAGAGACCTCCACAGTGTGACTGCTCTTACAGTAGAGACCTCCACAGTGTGACTGCTCTTACAGTAGAGACCTTCACAGTGTGACTGCTCTTACAGTAGAGACTCCATAGTGTGACTACTCTTACAGTATAGACTCCACAGTGTGACTACTCTTACAGTAGAGACCTCCACAGTGTGGCTGCTCTTACAGTATAGACTCCATAGTGTGACTGCTCTTACAGTAGAGACTCCATAGTGTGACTACTCTTACAGTATAGACTCCATAGTATGACTACTCTTACAGTAGAGACCTCCACAGTGTGACTACTCTTACAGTATAGACTCCATAGTCTCACTGCTCTTACAGTAGAGACCTCCACAGTGTGGCTGCTCTTACAGTATAGACTCCATAGTGTGACTGCTCTTACAGTATAGACTCCATAGTGTGACTGCTCTTACAGTAGAGACCTTCATAGTGTGACTGCTCTTACAGTAGAGACTCCATAGTTTGACTACTCTTACAGTATAGACTCGATAGTGTGACTGCTCTTACAGTAGAGACTCCATAGTATGACCGCTCTTACAGTATAGACTCCATAGTGTGACTGCTCTTACAGTAGAGATCTCCATAGTGTGACTACTCTTACAGTAGAGACTCCATAGTCTCACTGCTCTTACAGTAGAGACCTCCACAGTGTGACTGCTCTTACAGTAGAGACCTCCACAGTGTGACTGCTCTTACAGTAGAGACCTCCACAGTGTGACTGCTCTTACAGTAGAGACTCCTTTTCTATGTTTCTGTACAAACCTTCTTTCCTCCAGGCGCAGAAGATGTCCCCTTGTCACAGTCCTGGGGATAAGTAGATGATGGGAGTTATCGCTATACTGGACCCTGATATATTTATCTATTATTTATTAATTTTCTTGACTAAATAACCCTAATTTCTATAATCTTTCTGGGTACTGTAGTCCACCCATTTTGGTTATTACTTTAGTTGCCCTCCTCTGAACCCTGTCTATGTGTACTGTGTCTTTTTATGTTTTTTTGTGCAGTGGTGCTGAGTACACAATCCCCAATTTATCAAAACTGGTGTTAAGTAAAACTGGCTTAGTTGCCCATAGCAACCAATCAGACTCTGACTCTAAAAAATGGAAGGTGGGATCTGATTGGTTGCTATGGGCAACTAAGCCACTTCTCTGTTTCAACAGTTTTGATCAATCAGCATGTATGGGTGTATAGGGGATATGCAAGGATGGATTCAGACCCAGATCCAGGGGCGTAGCTAGAAGTGACTGGGCCCCACAGCTTCGCAACTCCCTCCTCCTGTGTAAACCCCACTCCTTTGGCTAGTCACGATCTAGATCAGACCAGGCTGCCACGCCGTCCTTTTCCTATATAATATATATATATATATACACACTGTCTGTCATGTAGTGTCATTGTATAATACTGTTGTGGGGGCCCTGTCAAAGTCTTAACCCTGCCTTTGCCAAACTTTACATTTCCCTCCCTTCTTTTTCTGTAACCCTTTGTAAAATAGGACCCATCACCACACCTGCCATGTCTCTATTAGGCTACTTTCACACTAGCGTTTTTCTTTACCGGCACTGAGTTCCGTCACAGGGGCTCTATACCAGAAAATAACTGATCAGTTTTAGGCCCCATGCACACGGCCGTTGTTCACAGCCGTGTGCGAGCCGTGGAACCGCGGCCTGGATCCCTCCTGAGAGCAGGAGTGCACGGCGTCACTGGTTGCTATGACGCCGTGCATTCTGAATGGAGAGCGATCTGTTCAGGATGCATCAGGACGTCTTCAATTCAGTCTTTTTGACTGTTCAGGATGGAGGTAATACTGCGTTTTATCTCCGGCCAAAAAACTGAACACTTGCCTGAATGCCGGATCCAGCGTTTTGTCACATAGGAATGTATTAGTGCCGGATCCGGCATTCAAATTGCCACATTGACAGACCCGGTATTCCGGTCTGCGCATGCGCAGACCTTTAAAAATGTAAAAATAGAAAAATACCGGATCCGTTTTGCCTGATGACACTGGAAAAACGGATCCGGTATTGCAATGCATTTTTCTGACTGATCAGGCATTTTTCAGACTGGCCTGAAAAACTTTATTAGATAATTAACTCCTTGGTGTCATGGTGTCGAGCCCCTTGTCAGCCCAGGCCCCAAACCAGCCGCTTCCCCTTCTTCCCCGGTAGTTATGCCACTGCCCAGATCGATGGATGAGTGGCCAAGAGAATGCCATAAAAAACCTTCCCCAGACCATAGCACTGCTACCACCAGTTTTTGTTCTTCCAGCAATGGCTGCAGGGTGTTCCCTCTCTGATATTTGTCTCCTGACACGCCAACGTCCATCCGTTCCATGAAGCAGAAAATGTGGCTGACACCCGGAAACTCCAAATCCAATTCCAATACCGCCGTGAAAACTGAAGCCTTTTCTGCCGATGCTACTTTGTTAGCAGAGGAGCAGTGACCATCTGTCTGCTCCAGAGCTCCATACGCAGTAGGGTTCACTGAAGTGTTGTCTTAGACACACGACTGGTCGCCTCCTGGTTCATTTTGGTGGTGAGCTGCTCCCCTGTAGCGTGCCGGTCCCCCCTCGTACACTTTCATAGCTGACGTTCAACTCTTATATCAATGGCACGTGGTGCTCCACAGGTTCCATGTCAATTATGTGCAATGGTGCCACTTGTCCACTCATGGTACATTTTCACCACGGCAGCACAAGAACAGTTTACATTGTGCAGGTTCAGGAATACCACCACCCTCGGCCCGAAAGCCAATAAACATCCCTTTTTTTGCATTTCCTTTTTGATAAATCGTACCTTTTACCCATGACAGCAATGAGGGACATGTGTGCAGACAGGCTATCATACACCTTATACAGGTCCTTCTAAAAAAATTAGCATATTGTGATAAAGTTCATTATTTTCTGTAATGTACTGATAAACATTAGACTTTCATATATGTTAGATTCATTACACACCAACTGAAGTAGTTCAAGCCTTTTATTGTTTTAATATTGATGATTTTGGCATACAGCTCATGAAAACCCCAAATTCCTATCTAAAAAAATTTGCATATTTCATCTTACCATTAAAAAATACAAAAAAAAGTCAACCTTCAAATAATGATGTTCAGTTCTGCACTCAATACTTGGTCGGGAATCCTTTTACAGAAATGACTGCTTCACTGCGGCGTGGCATGGAGGCAATCAGCCTGTGGCACTGCTGAGGTGTTATGGAGGCCCAGGATGCTACAATGCGGCGTGGCATGGAGGCAATCAGCCTGTGGCACTGCTGAGGTGTTATGGAGGCCCAGGATGCTTCGATAGCGGCCTTAAGCTCATCCAGAGTGTTGGGTCTTGTGTCTCTCAACTTTCTCTTCCCAATATCCCACAGATTCTCTATGGGGTTCAGGTCAGGAGAGTTGGCAGGCCAATTGAGCACAGTAATACCATGGTCAGTGAACCATTTACCAGTGGTTTTGGCGCTGTGAGCAGGTGCCAGGTCGTGCTGAAAAATGAAATCTTCATCTCCATAAAGCTTTTCAGCAGATGGAAGCATGAAGTGCTCCAAAATCTCCTGATAGCTAGCTGCATTGCCCCTGCCCTTGATAAAACACAGTGGACCAACACCAGCAGCTGACATGGCGCCCCAGACCAAGCGCCTGACCTGGGCTACAGAGAAGCAGCACTGGACTGTTGCATGTCATTCGGGAATCAAGGTGCCAGAGTCTGGAGGAAGACTGGGGAGAGGGAAATGCCAAAATGCCTGAAGTCCAGTGTCAAGTACCCAGTCAGTGATGGTCTGGGGGCCATGTCAGCTGCTGGTGTTGGTCCACTGTGTTTTATCAAGGGCAGGGTCAATGCAGCCGCTATCAGGAGATTTTGGAGCACTTCATGCTTCCATCTGCTGAAAAGCTTTATGGAGATGAAGATTTCATTTTTCAGCACGACCTGGCACCACTGGTAAATGGTTTACTGACCATGGTATTACTGGGCTCAATTGGCCTGCCAACTCTCCTGACCTGAACCCCATAGAGAATCTGTGGGATATTAGGAAGAGAAAGTTGAGAGACGCAAGACCCAACACTCTGGATGAGCTTAAGGCCGCTATCGAAGCCTCCTGGGCCTCCATAACACCTCAGCAGTGCCACAGGCTGATCGCCTCCATGCCACGCCGCATTGAAGCAGTCATTTCTGCAAAAGGATTCCCGACCAAGTATTGAGGGCAGAACTGAACATAATTATTTGAAGGTTGACTTTTTTTGTATTAAAAACACTTTTCTTTTATTGGTAAGATGAAATATGCTAATTTTTTTAGATAGGAATTTTGGGTTTTCATGAGCTGTGGCCAAAATCATCAATATTAAAACAATAAAAGGCTTGAACTACTTCAGTTGTGTGTAATGAATCTAAAATATATGAAAGTCTAATGTTTATCAGTACATTACAGAAAATAATGAACTTTATCACAATATGCACATTTTTTGAGAAGGACCTGTATACCCACCAAGCCAGCTCAGCACACGTGACTTCCTTCATGAGCGACACACTGCCAACATCCAGAGAAGGAAGTGGTCAGAATAAGGGGAATCGACAGTGTATACCTCTACAGATGGATATGGATAGACTAGAGGCTTGGACAGTATAGCACACACATATATATATATATATATATATATATATATATATATATATATACACACACACACCATATACTGTCCTCTGTAGTATATACAGTACAGACCAAAAGTTTGGACACACCTTCTCATTCATAGAGTTTTCTTTATTTTCATGACTATGAAAATTGTAGATTCACACTGAAGGCATCAAAACTATGAATTAACACATGTGGAATTATATACATAACAAAAAAGTGTGAAACAACTGAAAATATGTCATATTCTAGGTTCTTCAAAGTAGCCACCTTTTGCTTTGATTACTGCTTTGCACACTCTTGGCATTCTCTTGATGAGCTTCAAGAGGTAGTCACCTGAAATAGTTTTCACTTGCCCTGCAGGTTTAATAAGTGGGATTTCTTGCCTTATAAATGGGGTTGGGACCATCAGTTGCGTTGTGGAGACGTCAGGTGGATACACAGCTGATAGTCCTGCTGAATAGACTGTTAGAATTTGTATTATGGCAAGAAAAAAGCAGCAAAGTAAAGAAAAACGAGTGGCCATCATTACTTTAAGAAATGAAGGTCAGTCAGTCCGAAAAATTGGGAAAACTTTGAAAGTGTCCCCAAGTGCAGTCACAAAAACCATCAAGCGCTACAAAGAAACTGGCTCACATGTGGACCGCCCCAGGAAAGGAAGACCAAGAGTCACCTCTGCTGTGGAGGATAAGTTCATCCGAGTCACCAGCCTCAGAAATCGCAGGTTAACAGCAGCTCAGATTAGAGACCAGGTCAATGCCACACAGAGTTCTAGCAGCAGACACATCTCTAGAACAACTGTTAAGAGGAGACTGTGTGAATCAGGCCTTCATGGTAGAATATCTGCTAGGAAACCACTGCTAAGGACAGGCAACAAGCAGAAGAGACTTGTTTGGGCTAAAGAACACAAGGAATGGACATTAGACCAGTGGAAATCTGTGCTTTGGTCTGATGAGTCGAAATTTGAGATCTTTGGTTCCAACCACCGTGTCTTTGTGCAACGCAAAAAAGGTGAACGGATGGACTCCACATGCCTGGTTCCCACCGTGAAGCATGGAGGAGGAGGTGTGATGGTGTGGGGGTGCTTTGCTGGTGACACTGTTGGGGATTTATTCAAAATTGAAGGCATACTGAACCAGCATGGCTACCACAGCATCTTGCAGCGGCATGCTATTCCATCCGGTTTGCTTTTAGTTGGACCATCATTTATTTTTCAACAGGACAATGACCCCAAACACACTCCAGGCTGTGTAAGGGCTATTTGACCATGAAGGAGAGTGATGGGGTGCTGCGCCAGATGACCTGGCCTCCACAGTCACCGGACCTGAACCCAATCGAGATGGTTTGGGGCGAGATGGACCGCAGAGTGAAGGCAAAAGGGCCAACAAGTGTTAAGCATATCTGGGAACTCCTTCAAGATTGTTGGAAGACCATTTCAGGTGACTACCTCTTGAAGCTCATCAAGAGAATGCCAAGAGTGTGCAAAGCAGTAATCAAAGCAAAAGGTGGCTACTTTGAAGAACCTAGAATATGACATATTTTCAGTTGTTGTTTCACACTTTTTTGTTAGGTATATAATTCCACATGTGTTAATTCATAGTTTTGATGCCTTCAGTGTGAATCTACAATTTTCATAGTCATGAAAATAAAGAAAACTCTTTGAATGAGAAGGTGTGTCCAAACTTTTGGTCTGTACTGTATATATGGTATATATATATATATATTTATACACACAGTATACTGTCCTCTGTAGTATATATATATACACACACACACACACACACAGTATACTGGCCTCTGTAGTGTATATACAGTATACTGTCCTCTGTAGTATATATATATATATATATATACACACACACACACCGTATACTGTCCTGTGTAATATATATATATACACAGTATACTGTCCTCTGTAGTATATATATATATATATATATATACACACACAGTATACTGTCCTCTGTAGTATATATATATATATATATATATATAATCGAAGAAATAGGACTGCACTCCAGATATTGACGAAAAAATCAAGTGGTTTTATTCACCCATATTATGGCAAATCTTGCGACGTTTCAGCTCTTGCGAGCCTTTCTCAAGCTTGAGAAAGGCTCGCAAGAGCTGAAACGTCGCAAGATTTGCCATAATATGGGTGAATAAAACCACTTGATTTTTTCGTCAATATCTGGAGTGCAGTCCTATTTCTTCGATTATATCATTGGGGACTGCCGTTATCCCCCTTGGATTTTGCACCCATTTTTTAGGTTGGTGCTCCCGCTGGATTTTCTTTTTCTATATATATATATATATACACACACACACAGTATACTGTCCTCTGTAGTATATATATATATATATATATATACACAGTATACTGTCCTCTATTTTGTTAATTACTTTACACAGCATAGAATCTCTTAGAAAACCTTAGAACTGTTTACCCACAAGACAGGTTAACCCCACAGGTCATTTACTGGTAACTGGTCACTTTTTGACCGCTTCTTTTTGGTACCACTTTTGGTATCTGGTAGACCAGTATGGTGGAGGAAGATCCCCTTCCCTGCGCAGTACAACACAGAAGGTGAATTTCAGGGGAAGAGATCACTAAAAAAAATCCAATCTGCAGAAAAAAATGGTGATAACCCAACAATATAAAATATCCCTAAGAACAGATCACACTACAAAGAAGCCAAAATCAGTAAGTTTTATATATATACAGTTTATATATATATATATATACAGTACAGACCAAAAGTTTGGACACACCTTCTCATTCATAGAGTTTTCTTTATTTTCAAAACTATGAATTAACACATGTGGAATTATATACATAACAAAAAAGTGTGAAACAACTGAAAATATGTCATATTCTAGGTTCTTCAAAGTAGCCACCTTTTGCTTTGATTACTGCTTTGCACACTCTTGGCATTCTCTTGATGAGCTTCAAGAGGTAGTCACCTGAAATGGTCTTCCAACAGTCTTGAAGGAGTTCCCAGAGATGCTTAGCACTTGTTGGCCCTTTTGCCTTCACTCTGCGGTCCAGCTCACCCCAAACCATCTCGATTGGGTTCAGGTCCGGTGACTGTGGAGGCCAGGTCATCTGGCGCAGCACCCCATCACTCTCCTTGATGGTCAAATAGCCCTTACACAGACTGGAGGTGTGTTTGGGGTCATTGTCCTGTTGAAAAATAAATGATGGTACAACTAAACGCAAACCGGATGGAATAGCATGCCGCTGCAAGATGCTGTGGTAGCCATGCTGGTTCAGTATGCCTTCAATTTTGAATAAATCCCCAACAGTGTCACCAGCAAAGCACCCCCACACCATCACACCTCCTTCATGTAGAGTCCATCCGTTCACCTTTTCTGCGTCGCACAAAGACACAGGGCCGTCTTTAATATTGATTGGACCCCGGGCAAAGATTTACTTGGGCCCCCTGGATCCCGCCTTCCCACACCCTAGCATGCAATCACACCCTCCACCACAACACACACACAAAAAATCCACACATCTGGTAGAGTCCAGTGAATGACTGTAAATACTTCCAGTTCTGAAGACTCCAGCGGCTCAGGATCAGTGCTCTGGGAAGCTGGGCTCAGGCTGGAAGTGGGCACCGCTCTGCAGGAAGGAGACCGGGGCTCGGCTCACCCTAGTGTTACAGTGCACCCCAGCACCCCACAGTATGCAGTATAGCACCCCACACTATACAGTACCCCACAGTATATAGTAGAGCAGTATAGCAGCCCACAGTATACAGCACCTCACTGTATACAGCACCCCAAACTATACACGATACAGCCCCCCACACTATACAGTACAGCAGTATAGCACTCCACACTATACCGCACCCACAGTATACAGACCCCCACAGTATACAGTACAGCAGTATAGCACTCCACAATATACAGCCCCCCACACTATACAGGCCCCCCCCCCACTATACAGGCCCCCCCCACACTATACAGGTCCCCACACAGTATACAGCCCCCCCACACAGTATACAGCCCCCCACACAGTATACAGCCCCCCCCACACAGTATACAGCCCCCCCACACAGTATACAGACCACCCACACAGTATACAGCCCACCACAGTATACAGGCCCCCACACAGTATACAGCCCCCCACACAGTATACAGCCCCCCACACAGTATACAGCCCACCACACAGTATACAGGCCAACACACAGTATACAGCCCACCACACAGTATACAGCCCCACACAGTATACAGCCCCCCACACAATATACAGCACCCCACTATACAGTAGTTTACAGTATATTAACACAACAGCCCCTGTCACCTTTTTCTGATGTAATCTTCACACAAAAAAGCTCCACAGTTAACTTCTGCAACACTCCTGATAGGACCTGTGATGACCTCATAGCCATGTGACCAGTAAATGCTAGGTTACTGGTCACATGGTGATGATGTCATTAAGGTCCTAGATCACAACGTAAAAGTACACAGACAGCTTGACACCCGGGGCAGTAGCTAGCAGGGCTCAAGAGGCAGCTGCCTTGGGCCCCCCAGGAGCAACTGGGCCTGGGGCAGCTGCCCCTTTTGCCCCTTGGTAAAGACGGCCCTGCAAAGACACGGTGGTTGGAACCAAAGATCTCAAATTTGGACTCATCAGACCAAAGCACAGATTTCCACTGGTCTAATGTCCATTCCTTGTGTTCTTTAGCCCAAACAAGTCTCTTCTGCGTGTTGCCTGTCCTTAGCAGTGGTTTCCTAGCAGATATTCTACCATGAAGGCCTGATTCACACAGTCTCCTCTTAACAGTTGTTCTAGAGATGTGTCTGCTGCTAGAACTCTGTGTGGCATTGACCTGGTCTCTAATCTGAGCTGCTGTTAACCTGCGATTTCTGAGGCTGGTGACTCGGATGAACTTATCCTCCGCAGCAGAGGTGACTCTTGGTCTTCCTTTCCTGGGGCGGTCCGCATGTGAGCCAGTTTCTTTGTAGCGCTTGATGGTTTTTGTGACTGCACTTGGGGACACTTTCAAAGTTTTCACAATTTTTCAGACTGACTGACCTTCATTTCTTAAAGTAATGATGGCCACTCGTTTTTCTTTACTTAGCTGCTTTTTTCTTGCCATAATACAAATTCTAACAGTCTATTCAGTAGGACTATCAGCTGTGTATCCACCTGACTTCTCCACAACGCAACTGATGGTCCCAACCCCATTTATAAGGCAAGAAATCCCACTTATTAAACCTGCAGGGCACACCTGTGAAGTGAAAACCATTTCAGGTGACTACATCTTGAAGCTCATCAAGAGAATGCCAAGAGTGTGCAAAGCAGTAATCAAAGCAAAAGGTGGCTACTTTGCAGAACCTAGAATATGACATATTTTCAGTTGTTTCACACTTTTTTGTTATGTATATAATTCCACGTGTCAATTCATAGTTTTGATGCCTTCAGTGTGAATCTACAATTTTCATAGTCATGAAAATAAAGAAAACTCTTTGAATGAGAAGGTGTGTCCAAACTTTTGGTCTGTACTGTATATTAAATTTGCACTCATTATTATATAACTGTCACATTGAAAGCAACATTCAGAACACCGCTGGTTGTCACTTGGAATCAGATAACAATAGATTACAGCCAGAGCTCCTGATTCCTGTTTGTCCAGGTTTCTTAGGTCCTAGAAGCGTTCCTCTGAGCGGAGAGAGAAATTCTGTTAAATGACTAAAATTTATTTACAGAGTAACTAATCCTTTAATATGTTCTCCCTAATGCCTTAATAAAACTCTCACTAATATACTTTATTAATGAAGTTTCTATTTTTACTACTCTTTTCCTACCTAAAGCACACCATTCACTGTGCGCTTAAAACTCTGTTCTCTGTACATCGCTGAGCTGTCAGTGGTGTACAGAGTACGGAGTACATGTTCTCAATGGGCAGCAGCGCTGTAGGTACGGGCAGGAGCGATCATTGCTGCGCCTGCCCGTACTCCCTGGACTATTACTAAGCTATTACCATGTACTATTCCAGGATTACCTGAGCGGAGCAGGCAGGAGCTCGCTCTGCTCAGCTCATCCTGGCATTGTACATGGGTACAGGGTAGGAGTTAGTAATCATCGGGGGGGCACCGGCAGAAGCAGCAATATGCTCACATCGCTGCTGCTGCCCATTGATAAAATGTACTCCATACACCACTGAACTGTCAGCGGTATACAGAGAACAGAGTTTTAGGCGCACCAGGGAATAGTGTGCTTTAGGTAGGAAAAATAGAAAATTCATTAATAAAGTATATTAGAGATAGTTTTATTAGGGCATTAGAGACCACATATTAAAGGTTTAGATAAAGGTTTAGTTACTCTTTAAGCTTTTGTATGTCAACGCCCGTGCAGGAGCTCCCTCCAGTGGTTGCAGCAGGTAGGCAGAATTCTCTCACATTCGTTATGGCAGTGTCAAGAAAAGTGGACCTCAGTATCAGGGTGGAGCTTCAATAGCTATGGACAAAACTTTTAGACCTATTTAAATTACATTACACAAAATTTAATTATAGGCTCATTTTCCACCATGATTAACCCCTTCACCACCATAAGCCATATTATAATAACAAAACATGTGCTCCATATTGTCAAATTAAATACCTAGCCATATCATATTATCAGGGGATATTAGCTATCAACCCATAACCACCCTAAGACCTCCAAGGATATTATGTATTAACCCATAACCACTCTAGATCTCCAGCGATATTAGCTATCAACCAATAACCATTCTAGACCTCCAGGGATATTGGCTATTAACCCATAACCACTGTAGACCTCCAGGAATGTTAACTACAGTATTAACAATAACTACTATAGACCATCAGGAATATTAGATATTAACCCATAATAACTTTATCCCTCCATGGTTACTAGCTAGTAAACCATAAGACCCTATACCACCAGGGATATTAGCTACATTGTTAACCGATAGCTAATATACCTGGAGGTCTGCAGTGGTTATCAAACCATAAGGCATAATGTACAGAAAAGTCATCTTAGGCCTCCAGAGATAGCAGGTATTAACCCATTGCATACTGTAGACTACCAGGACTGCTATCATCATACTCATCCTCTAAACAACGCTATGTAATGCTTGGCAAAGTCCGTATAAAAGGAGACTTTCTGTCCCAGTTCTCTGGAAACTCCTATTTAAAAATCCTGCATCGCCAAATGCGACTCCAGACCAGGCTAAGATAAGAAAGACATTAGGAGAGTTGCTCAACATTAGCACATTAGAGGGATGCATAATACAAAATGTACTTCCGATGTTTAGGGCAAATCAATACATTTGTACGGTTTTATTTTTCAGGAAACTAAAACTCCAGCAGAAAAGCCTCCAAAAGACGATGATGACACAGCTCTGTAGACACCAAGACCAGAAGAGGTCTCACCTTGGCCAAACATTAAATACACTGGAGAAACCCGGCTGTTCTTCAATTCTAGCTCAGTCAATGATACTCTCTGACTAAAGCTATCCTACCCCTAATAGAAGATCCAAGGTCCTATCCCGGGGGTGAGAGAGTTGGTTATATTATAATTCCTCAGTCTTGGGTTGATTATTTATGGTCGCCTGGTAATAATTAATCTCGGGAGCATTGCAACGGTGAAATATTTAACTTTTACGACTTGTTTTGTATCTTCGAGGCTCGGAAAGTAGAGATTGCTCAAGTTGCGTGCGAGTTGGCGATGGAATCATGCTGAACCGAGTTGAAACTTCTGACCTCGGTAAAAAGTTGTTAATAAAGTGTATTGGTGATTCCGACTGCACATTTGTGTCCTTGTTATGGTTTTTAGAAAGGATAGTTGGATAAAAAGATGTCATATGTCTCATCGAAGAGGCCAGGAGGCTGAGATATGAGGAGCTGTTTGGTGAGGTTTTCACAGACGTTCATCCCTGACATGGAGGGAACACTAGGGTCACTAATGAAAGAGGGATGACACATAGGTGGACAATACGATGGGTGGACTCTCTTATGATGGAAGGAAATTCCATATGGGTAAAAGAAGACGCTTTAGAGATAATTTATCAACCCAGAGGTAGCCATTGCTACTAAAGGTTCCCCTGCCCATTACACGACAACAGGTTGGACCCTTTGGATAGCTCATAATCAGTATCTGACCGATGGGCGTTCTCGCTGTTTCCTGCAGGCCCAGTGACTGCAACGCATTATCACTGACCAGGGTGCGGCTCAGCCCTGTTCACTTTAGTAGTTTGCTCTACAGTAGCTCTTCTGTCAGAATGGACCAGATGGGCTAGCCTTCACACCTCTCAAACATCAATAAGTCTTGGACACCCATGACCCCATCTCCAGTTCACCGGTTGTCCTTGTTTGGGCCACTTGTAGTAGATACTAACCAATATATACAGGGAACGCCCCACAAGACCTGCTGTTCTGGAGCTGCACAGACCCAGTCGTCAATACGTCACAGTTTGGCCCTTGTCAGAGTCGCTCAGTTCCTTACACTTTCCCATTATTCCTCCTTCCAACACATCAAAATTTAAATGGTGTGTTCCGGGTTCAGAGCTGAACCCAGACATACCCACATTTTCACTCAGGCAGCAGCCTAAGCTGAACATCGGAGCATTTCATGCTCCGATGCTCTCCCTTGCCCTGCACTAAATTGCACAGGGCAAAGGCTTATTTTGGAGATCCAGTGATGTACCGGGATCTCCATAGGCACTGCTTCGTGGAGGCTTCTGCCCAGCAGTGAGCCCGGTGACAGCACCGGCACTAATGGATGGGCTTTAGCACTGCCCTAGCCTGTAAAACGGCTAGGGCAGCACTAAAGTCCGCCCATCAGTTCCGGTGACATCACCGTCAACACTGCTGGGCAGAAGCCTCTTCCTATCAGTGTGAAAATATGAACTAAAAAAAGGCCTTGCCCCGCAGTACGGCACAGGGCAAGTATCGGAGCATGAAATGCACCCCCTACAAGCGCTATTGTCACAAGATAATCAGTGCAATTCATTTCACCAGTCAGTAGTTTTATGTTATATGGCTGATGTACAGTAGGTTTACCTGGGCTATTTAGTACTGGATAAAGGCTATGTACACACAGGGAGGTTTTATTGTGTCACATCACTGCAAGGGCAAAATCACGCTTTCTCCAGCAAGTCCTACAATCACAGACTTTTGCCACGTGTGAATGGTGTTGTGAAAACGGAGTCCGGCTGCATCCAACTGTAGTTTTCTGCAGATTATCACTGTGAAATCAGTGTGTAAAATCTGAGGTATATCTGCCTTGTGTGAACATAGATGAACGATTCCAGATACAAACTCTCAGCCACAGACAGGTCGTGTGGCTCACTTCAATACATGAAAGTAGAGAAAAAAAAATAGAATACAATACAATAGCCGAGGACAGTTTGTTGTCCCGACAATAAAAAGGACAAAGAGCTCTGTAAAGCGCAATGCTTGGACATGCGTGTCAGGTGGCTAGCACTCTAAAGTTGTGTGACTTTAAATGCTATATTCACCTTATGTGGCAATTTTTTTTATTATTGCATTGTATTTAATTTGAGCTAAAAATCATTTTTTAATTGGTCTTTGAAAATGATGAGTCGCTTTCCCTGCACAGCTTTGAGTTTATCTACTAGCAGGACCTGTATTTTCGCTCTGCTCCGTCAGGCAGGAAGCCGGCAGGCTCCTTATTATATCCGACATTATAAACACTCATCAGTAAGATAAAAATTGAGAGTTAATAAGAATGTGGCTTAAATAAGTGTTTATGACCTCTTAGTAATTTAGAGATAAGGGTGATTAGATGAAAGAAAGTGAAAGTACCAGTCACACAGCTTAGTGACAGAACTGCTCAATATTTTTAATAAAGACCAACTGAAAAAAATTTGGCTCCGTTCACACCAGTTAGTTGGTCAGTTATTTCCATCAGTTATTGCAATCCAAAACCAGCAGCGAAGCCTACTCAGATATAAGGTATAATGGAAAGATCTGCACCTGTTCTGCGTTTTTGACCCACACCTGGTTTTGGTTTACAATAACTGATCAAATAACGGAAGTGAAGCTTTATTTTTAGCCCAAAATGAGTAAAATGCAAATCAGAAAAAATAAATAAAAAATTGCCCCCGAAGGTGTGCATAGCCTTTAGATTGTCATTCAGCCCAACCCTGACCCCGTTTTCTCCTTTATATTACAAACAAAGCTCTGATACATTCATACTTTAATAATTACTGAAAAAAACTCAGTGGTCGATCACCAGAGGAAGCTGAGAGTCAAACATTTTCCCCACAGCTGCTCTGAGGACTAGAGTTGAGGAACCCTGCTCGATAAGACTAAGATCCGAGGACTCTGATAGCCAAGGAAGTCAAGAAACTTCTCTGTCATGTTTCTGGAACCAATCCATGACTATACGACCCTTGTGACATGATGTACTGTCCTGCTGAAAGTGTCCTTTCTGGGTGAAGAGCTGTTATGAAGGGATGAACTTGGTCGGCCATAACACTCGAGTAAGCGCTACTGTCCTAACGACTGTCCACTCAGGTTGTGCCAAGAAAACAATCCCCAACAACATTCTTCTACTGCTACCAACCTGGACGCGACAGGAAGGGTTCACTGAAGACCCTTTCACCAGAATGGTGCAACAGCAATCTAGATTTATCTGGCAGGTTATGTTTTTCCACTGCTTAGTGATCCACTTTTTGCAATCTTTTGCTCAGCTGGAGTCTTGCTTTTTGAACTTCTGCTGTTAAAGCGAACGTCATATTTGACTGTGACTTGCTTGGTTGAGCACTGCCTGTTCGCCCCAGTGATTCTAGACATCCTTCTCTGACCCCTTTCGCTAACGGGTTGTTTACATCAACAAAGTGCCTGTTCGCTCAATTGCGCCATTCTCGACATGTTCCACATGGGTTGGCAGTTTTTAAACTCGTCTAGCTAGTCACTCTGATCGTTCAATTTTCCCACTGCATTGTGGATTTATGTTGGAAAATGATCCATGGAAAATTTGCTCACTTGGTTTTATGTTGAACGTTGGGGCCATGTATTAAATTCCATTCAGAGAAGCGCCTTTCGTGTAAGGGCAGGCGTCTCTAATAAAGTCACACTTACCTCACTCATTGGCAGTAATGGCTCAGACACGCAGGCGCCCTCCAACCTACGTAAATATTCAGAGTCCGTCTCTCTCCACAGATTATCAGGTGATTTCCAACTATTCCAGTATGGGAGTAATCTTCTTGCATGCTGGACTAGCACGGTTTGAAGACCTCTGTGACCCTCCAGCGTGTGTAGGATATAACCATATATAAATGTGCACGCCCTGGGGCAAACAGATCCACTTCTCACACCTGGTGTGTTGCGTTCTCCAGTTGTAAACCGGTTCAGCTTCAAAATACCTGCAATCTCTAATATATGTGCAATGTTTTTTACCGGATCCATGCTGTAGGAAACAGGCAAAGTTCTTGTGATCCAAATCAGACCCTTTTCACAGGAACGGAACACATAAATGAATCTCATCCCTGATGTTATTCCGTCTCCAACTTCCTTTATTCCGCTCCGATTTGACTCAACCAACAGGTTTCTATATCTTTTGGAAATTTTGACTGGAGTAATACATTCGGGGAGGCTATAGCCTGCCTCCTTCTCTAGTTGTGGTTGTAGGTTTTAGTTTTTCGTGTTCCAGTACGTATGTTAATAGTCGTTTCCAACCTTGGATAAAGTCTGGATCCTGTGGATGGGAGTTTGGTTTAAAGGGGTTTTCTGAGATCTTAATACTGATGACCTATGCTCTGGTCGGTGGGGGTCCGACACCCGGGACCCCCGCCGTTCAGCTGTTTGAGAAGGCACGAGGTCTCCTGTGAGCGCCATGGCCTTCTCTCAGCTTTCCATAGGCCATGCGATGCCACGTTCATCAGTCACATGGCCCAGTAAATGGGGCTGAGCACGATACCAAGCACGACCGCCATACAATGTACAGCCCTGTGCTTGGTGAGCAGAGAGAAGGCCATGGTGCTCACAGAAGGGATGACGCCTTCTCGAACAGCTGATCGCAGGTCCTGGGTGTCAGACCCCCACCGAGGATAAGTCATCATACTAAAATCTCAGAAAACCCTGTAAGAGGAATCCGTAATCCTCTACATACAATGTACAGCGCTGTTCTTGGTGAGCAGAGAGAAGGCCATGGTGCTCACAGAAGGGATGGCGCCTTCTCGAACAGCTGATCGCGGGTCCTGGGTGGCAGTTCCCCACCGAGGATAAATCATCATACTAAAATCTCAGAAAACCCTGTAAGAGGAATCCGTAATCCTCTACATACAATGCTCTGCTGTAGATGTGTCTCTGAGCCGGCCACTTACCACCAGGCTCTTGTATATTGTTTATTTGTAATTCTCTAAAAGCAGAACGGAATATTTTTTACACTGGAGAAGACCTGCGCTGCTTCAGTATCCACATGATCCACATGTATTTTTTGGGGGAAAGTAATCCTTCCATATTATTGGAAAATGGGTCCAATCGGTTTATTTGAAAACCCAAAATGACTAGTGATGAGCGAACTTCTGTTTTAAGTTCGGCGTCTAAAGTTCGGCTTCCGGTTAGCGGAGAATCCCGATATGGTTCCCGATATGGATTCCGACTTCCGTTGTGGTCCGTGGTAGCGGAATCAATAATGGCCGATTATTGATTCCGCTACCACGGACCACAACGGAAGTCGGAATCCATATCGGGAACCATATCGGGATTCTCCGCTAACCGGAAGCCGAACTTTAGACGCCGAACTTAAAACAGAAGTTCGCTCATCACTAAAAATGACATAATATGTTAGAGACACTGACCCTCCAGCGTGACTAGGATGTAACCACATATAAATGTGTATGCCCTGGGGCGAACAGACCCACCTGGTGTGTGACAAGTTTATCCATTTACCCCAGGACGTACACATTTATATAGGACTAATGGACTCTCGCTCTATACAGAGCTTTGTGCAAGAGAAAATCAGGTGATGGAGAGAAGAGGCGTCTGGTAACGGTTACTCCCCGCTCCCGACTGAGTCGAAGGGAGATGGAGTCGCGGGTGTCTTACGGCTTCATCTAGTGGGTAACAATCAGTTTTGAAATCAAAAGACAATTATGTAAAATAAAATAAAATAAAATCTTCAAGTAAGACAGCGCCTGATTAAAGAGGTAACTGTAAGATCTTACCACCCAGCGAAATTAATAAATTCTCCTTCAGCTGAATCCATTTCAGGGAAAGCTGGGTGCCGACTCATATGGCCACCATTACAGCAATAACAGCTGCTGTCACCCAGCTTTCCCAGGCTCCTGAATAATCTAATTGGCCTTGCTACACGCTTATGTTGCTGACAGTAAAGCAAGCGGTTGTATTCCTTATATTTACTTTTTTTTTTATTTATGGGGAATTGTTCTTTAATCAACTGTCATCTTGGGCTGCTACATGAGCGACAAGGGCCAATGCCGGCCATTACAGTAACCACAGGGTTTACAAGGTAAACATCACCTCCCCCCCCCTTCCTTTTTCCTGTGTGTCAGTCTTCACTGTAGCTCTGCCGTTCAGTTCCAGCAGTTCAAGATGACCAGAGCTATAGGCTCCTCTCAGATCATGGAGACCTGCAGTGCAATTTGTGAAGGTGCTCAAAAAAGGTGAATTTAAATCATAGAGAATTTCTTCATAATATTATTACGCTTCATCTGTGGCTGCAGTATATTTGAAAATGGCCTTAAATTCGGGTTGTGGTGGTCAGTTGTCTCAAATCAGAGGTTTGGTGTGGTACTTCCCGAAGTCAGATGAGTCGATAAGCACAGATCCTGTGCAATGGATGTATCCTCCAGACCAGGCTGAGATACTGACTGATATCACAGGAGACACCACCAGTATATATCACCAGGAGATACCAGAGGAGACACCGGCAGGGTATACCAACAGGAAACACCGCCATGGTATACCATCAGTAGATACCACCAGGAGACACCACCAGTATATATCACCAGGAGATACCAGAGGAGACACCGGCAGGGTATACCAACAGGAAACACCGCCATGGTATACCATCAGTAGATACCACCAGGAGACACCACCAGTATATATCACCAGGAGATACCAGAGGAGACACCGGCAGGGTATACCAACAGGAAACACCGCCATGGTATACCATCAGGAGACACCACCAGTATATATCACTAGGAAAGACCACCAGGAGATACCAGAGGAGACACCGGCAGAGGTTACCACCAGGAGACAAGGGCAGGACACGCAATCATTTGTGGTTGATGCGCGGATTATAAAGCCATGTGCTTCTCTGGTGCCTGCTTGTGTGCCAGGTACAGGAAGAGGATGCTGGACAGGGCGCTGACCAAAAAGATGACGTCGAACCAGCGGTGGTAGAAGTTGAACTGCAGTTCTCCCAGAACCTCAGTGATGATGGTGCGGTACTCCAGGGGCATGCTCATCCGGATCAGGAGCACGGAGGAGACGAAGTACATTCCCTGGAAGCAGAAAGAAAATGGAGAACACTTCACGACCATACAGAAAATATCCTTTCATCTGGCATTAATGAAATCTATAACTTTCTAATATAGGTTGCGCTTCTACTGATCACCGTTTTTCGAGATCTCTGCTTGCTTTCAGTGTTGTGATCACAATTCCTCCCTTTTTTGTGATACAGGAGCAAAACAGCGCAACTCCCATCCATGTGTGCAGGGTGCTGCAGCGCTGCCAAATTCACTGGAACAGGGCTGAGCTGCAGTGCCACAAACCGCCACAATGACGTGAATGGCGCTGTGTCCCCGACTGCGGTGAAGGGGCGGCTGATCAGAGCCAGTGCTGCCTATTAATGCTCACACACCCTAAGGCCCCATGCACACAAACGATCCGGATGCGTTCAGGAAAACTCGCACCATTTCGTAAGCAATTGCAGTCAGTTTTGTCTGCGCGTTCAGTGGTTCAGTTTTTATCGCGCAGGTGAAAAGCACATTGATGCGCTTTTCACGCGCGTGATAAAAAACTGAATGTTTGTTTACAAACAACATCTCTTAGCAACCATCAGTAAAAAATGCATCGCATCTTCACTTGCTTGCGGATGCAATGCGTTTTTCACGCAGCCCCATTCACTTTTATGAGGCCGGGGCTGCGTGAAAAACGCTCAAGTGCACAGCCCTATTGAAGTGAATGGGTCCGGATTCCGTGCGGGTAGGGTTGTTGCGGGTATCGAAATTTCGATACCCAATCGATACTTTTGTCCCAATATCGATACGATACCGGGATTTCCGTTTTTTCGATACTGGGCTGCGCTTCTGCGCTGTCTAGTATCTCTGAACATGAGCGCGCTGCTATCGGCGCGCTCATGTTCTCTCAGCAGCACGGGGAAAAGGAAGCTATCCTCCTCCCTCCCCCCTGTGCTGCTGCCACCAATGAGAAGAGAGGGGCGGAGGAGGGGCGGGCGCACTGCGCCACCAATGAGAAGAGAGGGGTGGGCGCGCTGCGCCACCAATGATAGGACTATTCCCACACAGAGCGGCGCCCAGCGATGTCTCAGCACTCACCATTAGTCCTGGGCGCCGCTCCGTTCGCCCGCAGTGCTCCATTACTGTCTCCTCTCCTGCTCCACATGCTGCTGATTACTATCGGAGCGATGGGAGGAGACATCAGCTTCACTAGTGGGCGTTCCTTCTCCATGCGCTGCGATTGGACAGCGCTACAGCCAGGAAGAAGGAACGCCCACTAGTGAAGCTGATGTCTCCTCCCATCGCTCCGATAGTAATCAGCAGCATGTGGAGCAGGAGAGGAGACAGTAATGGAGCACTGCGGGCGAACGGAGCGGCGCCCAGGACTAATGGTGAGTGCTGAGACATCGCGGGAGCGCCGCTCTGTGTAAGCCTGGGGCTCCGATCGGTTACCATGGCAGCCAGGATGCTACAGAAGCCCTGGTTGCCATGGTAACATCCCTGATGCTGTGTGCACAAAGCACAGAGCATCAGGGACAGTGTGAAGTCCTATTCACCCTGATAGAGATCTATCAGGCTGAATAGGACAAGGGATGAAAGATCCCAGGTTCTAGCCCCTAAGGGGGGAAATAGTTATTAAATAAAAAGTGTAAAAAAAAAAATTTCAAAAAACCCCCACCAAAATATGAAGTATAAATCACCCCCTTTTCCCAATTATAATAAACATATTACATATCACCACGTCAGAAAAGTCCAAACTATTAAAATATAAAAAAAAATCTAGGTGGTGAACTCCGGAACAGAAAAAATAAATAAAAACTGCGCGATTCGCCATTTTTTTAAAATGCGGAATGCACGTGGCGCTTTTGGTTTATTTTATTTCGCGTGGTATCGAGTATCGCAATACTTTTTCATGGTATCGAAACCGAATCAAAAATTTGGTATCGCAACAACTCTACGTGCGGGTGCAATGCGTTCGCATTACGCATTGCACCCGCGCGGTTAAACTCGCTTGTGTGAAAGGGGCCTTAAGGATATGCCATCAGACCTGGCTCACTGAAGCCCTTTGATACAATGGCAGACCTACACACAAGCGCGGAGAGTGAACTATCTCCCTGACTGCTCCGCACTTGTGGTGAAAGTCAATAATTAACATAAACTCAGCTGATTACACAGACAAAGTACACGAGATATCAAGGTGCTGAGCGACGGGGCGCACAGAATAACACAGCCGCAGAGGGTTAATAGACAACATGAGCGATCCGTACTAATATTTACTTCTAGACTACTACTATACAGATGACCCTTCGATTTTATACACAGGTCCACCATTCTGAGTGGATGATAGAGGTTAGAGCTGCAAATCCCCTGCAAAGTCCATAGTGCTGAATGATAAAATACGAGCTGCCTGCAGCCGCCACTAGAGGGAGCTCACAATACTGCTGAATTCTTGTATTACAGCATACAGTAAACTCCACCTAGTGCGGAGTTATTTATTACAACTGGACTTTTGAATACTGCACCAAATTTATTATACAAATAATGCCCTTTTCCATTTTTTTTTATTTTTTATATTCCACCTAACATCAGGTTTACTGAAGAGACAATCCCTGGGGTCCCTTTGTAGGTTCCAAAGTCTGAATAGAGAGGTACAGAGGGATTCCCCGGTCTCCGATTGGGTAACTGGAAAACCCAGTTACTTGATCAAAGGAGAACCATCACCTTTGTAGTGCAGTGCTACTGTGCCCCAGGACAGCAGCAAGCAAAGGGTTAAATGGCCAGGATGGAAGCTTCCTCCAATCTCGACTGTTGTCAAGTGAAGGGAGTATAAAAAATAAATAGAAAATGGACAGAGAGAGAGAAATCAAGGGATGAGACAGATTAACCACTTATGCGTAAAGTGGTTTTCTAGGATTTTTATATTGATTACCTTTCCTCAGGATAGGCCATCAATATATCAGTGGGGGTCCGACACCCACCATCGCCGCCGATCAGCTGGTTATCTTTGGTTATCTGCTCGCTGCGGCGGACAGGTGTAGTATACACTTGAATAGGAACAAGCTGCGATGTCGACAGCGAGCAGGTAAACAATGAAGGAACGGCTGCGCTCACACGGAGTGCAGCCTTCTCTTCAAACAGCTGATCGGCGGGGGTGGCAAGTGTCGGACCCCCAGCCCATCTGATATTGATGACCTATGCTGAGGATAGGTCATCAATACTAAAATACCAGAAAACCCCTTTCATTTTGGGAAGTTACAGTACCCCTATGCAGCCAGTAGGTGGGGTAAGGACAATCTACTCACCATGATCTGTGCCAAGAGGAGGACAATCACGTTGGAAGATTTGCTGCTGGAGATGGCATAGAAGAACTGAAGAAATAACAGCTCACATTAATAATGACAGAATCTAAAACATGAAAATCTGTGATAAACGTCTGTCTGCAAATAATCTCCCCAAATGAAACCTGAGCTTACAAAAGAGACAGACTAGACTAGTACAGAGGGAGAGGACTCTGCCCAGAAAAGGTCATCATGCACAGGAGAAGGAGACCGTAAGTGAGGGTAGAGGTAAGAGGGGGGTGGAGATTCAGGTTGGTTTTAAAACTTTGGATGTTGGGAGACAATCTGATCTGCTGGGGTAGAGAGCTCCAGAGTATGGGAGGTATACAGGAGAAATCTTAGAGGATTGTGTGAGGAGCCAACAAGAACAAAGAAGGAGGTCTTGTGAGGATAAGAGATTACATGTGGGGAGGTATCAGGAGATGAGATCAGAGATATATGGAGAGGACAGGTTGTGGAGTGGAGGAGATTACATGTGGAGAGGCATCAGGAGATTAGGTCAGATGTACGGAGAGGACAGGTTGTGGACTGGAGATTACATGTGGGGAGGTATCAGGAGATTAGGTCAGAGATGTATGGAGAGGACAGGTTGTGGACTGGAGATTACATGTGGGGAGGTGTCAGGAGATTAGGTCAGAGATGTACGGAGAGGAGGAGATTACATGTGGGGAGGTAGCAGGAGATTAGGTCAGAGATGTATGGAGAGGACAGGTTGTGGAGTGGGGAGGTATCAGGAGATGAGATCAGAGATGTATGGAGAGGACAGGTTGTGGAGTGGAGGAGATTACATGTGGAGAGGTATCAGGAGATTAGGTCAGAGATGTATGGAGAGGACAGGTTGTGGACTGGAGATTACATGTGGGGAGGTGTCAGGAGATTAGGTCAGAGATGTACGGAGAGGAGGAGATTACATGTGGGGAGGTAGCAGGAGATTAGGTCAGAGATGTATGGAGAGGACAGGTTGTGGAGTGGGGAGGTATCAGGAGATGAGATCAGAGATGTATGGAGAGGACAGGTTGTGGAGTGGAGGAGATTACATGTGGAGAGGTATCAGGAGATTAGGTCAGAGATGTATGGAGAGGACAGGTTGTGGAGTGGGGAAGTATCAGGAGATGAGATCAGAGATGTATGGAGAGGACAGGTTGTGGACTGGAGATTACATGTGGGGAGGTGTCAGGAGATTAGGTCAGAGGTGTATGGAGAGGACAGGTTGTGGACTGGAGATTACATGTGGGGGGGGGGGGGGGGGGGGGTGTCAGGAGATTAGGTCAGAGATGTATGGAGAGGACAGGTTGTGGAGTGGGGAAGTATCAGGAGATGAGATCAGAGATGTATGGAGAGGACAGGTTGTGGACTGGAGATTACATGTGGGGAGGTATCAGGAGATTAGGTCAGAGATGTACGGAGAGGAGGAGATTACATGTCGGGAGGTATCAGGAGATTAGGTCAGAGATGTATGGAGAGGAGATTACATGTGGGGAGGTATCAGGAGATGAGATCAGATATGTATGGAGGACACAAGCTATGGAGATTCTTGGACATCATTATTCTGATATGTATTTGCTGGGCAGTGGATGACAGAGGAGACAGAAGGATGAGGATGTTTCAGTAGTCTAGGCTGGAGATGATGAGGACATGCACTAGCATTTTTGTTCACGGAGCAGAAATGTATAACAAATGTTGGATCAGTGTCAGAACGAGCCACTAAGCAGGCGTGAATCACAGAAAGACCGATATCAACCAATGTGTGATAGACCAGCCATCGTCCATTGTGTGATGTCAGGGAAAAGCTTCCTCTAAGAAACCAGCAGTAGACGTGATGATGAACATTTCCATAATACACCGTCACTGAGAAGCCCCTGGAGATCTATTTACTGTTTATACAGCAACATTCATACATGTAACATCTGCTGCCTTCGGTCACCACTAGGTGGCACATAGACGCAGCTGTGCACACTGATGACCTGAATAGCAGAAACACACAGGTTGCCCCCTAGTGGTGGCAACAGAGATTTTCTTTCTCCACTGTACAGAATAGAGGAGTGCAGCACTAGTCTCTTTAGGTCTCACACCTGAAACATCTGATCCCATCCTAACATGACTTGATACACTCGGTGAGCTGCTCTTATATATACACATGTCTGGCTAATGTCTCAGGAGGCTGGAGATACATTGGCCAGGTACCTGGCACTACATCTTGTATGTAAGCAGTGCTGTCCACAGACATGGCTTACCTTGGTGAGAGTGATAAGAAGTCCTCTGATGGAGGTAACGATGATGATACCCACTAGAATGAAGGAAATGTGCTGCGACCAGAACTTGACCTGAACAGGAAAGAAAAACATGGAAGTTCCCGCTGGCTGTAAAACATTTCTATAGGGTTTCTGTATAGTAGGGGTGCACAACCTGCGGCCCCCGTCCTGCTGGACAGAAACAGAGTAGATCGTCTGCCTGTGGGATTAGCTGAGCTCCTGACTGCAGCGCCGGATGGGCCTGGATTAAAGCTCCTGCAATCTAGCAGCAGCAGGTGAAAACCCTGGCTGGTGGTGACAGCGGAGGACAGGAGCCGTCCATTACCGCTTCTGCTCTCAATGAGGGCTATGCAGTAAATAGAGCAAGTGGCTATACCGCTTCCGCTGCTGGACCTGGTGATCACCGAGTGTGTCGGGCACAACAGACCCTAATCAGCTCTGTCCATGTTCGCGCAAGGGTCTTTTAATTACCTATTGGGGGAACATATTAAAAAACACATTAAACATAAAATACCAATGTCGGATGTCCTAGAGGTGCAGGTGAAATCTCACGCCTGCGCTGTGCTGTTTAGTATTCGGCGCAGGCGTACTGAAGGAAGGACGATCGCCGGCTGCCGACTACCTTGCTGCCGGATGAGTCACAGTACACCCGGAAGAAGACACACTCTGCAGAGCGATGCTGGCTGGTGTCTTCTTCTGAGTGTACTGTGCCGCATTTGGTGCAGACGCAGTAAGGAAGTTGGTAACTGGCGAGTGTCCTTCCTTCACTACGCCTGCGCCGAATGCTAAACGGCACGGCGCAGGTGTTAGATTTCACCTGCACTCAGGGCCAGGCAGGAGGCCGTGAAAGCTGCCTGGCCCTGTCAATCAAGTCTAGGAAGTGAAAGAAAGTGCACCGGATGCCATAGCAGTGAATGGAGAGGTGGCTGTGTGCTCGCCATTCACCTCTATCGGGCTTCTGAAAATAGGCGCTCATTTGGCTACTTTCGGAACTCCCATAGAAGTGAATGGAGAGTGTCCCACCCATGCATAGGCACCTCTCCATTCTACCGCTATGGGACTATTAGAGGCGGCACTCTGGTGATATACCACAGATGTACGAGACGAGCCGTTTCTGTCAGCAGAAACAACAGTATTAGGGCTCATGCACACGGCCGTGAGCGGTCCACGGAACCACGGGCTGGATTCCTGCTGAGAGCAGGAGCGCACGGCGTCATTGGTTGCTATGACGCCGTGCGCTCCCTGCTGCCGCCGCAATACAGTGATATGATCTATACCAGTGTATTACTGTATTGCGGCGGCAGCAGGGAGCGCACGGCGTCAAAGCAACCAATGACGCCGTGCGCTCCTGCTCTCAGCAGGTATCCAGCCCGTGGTTCCACGGACCGCTCACGGCCGTGAAACACGGCCGTGTGCATGAGCCCTTAACCTGAAGTGCTAATGTCAGCTGAACCAACTAGCCTAACATGGCCCCCGTTACTGCGGAAATAGAACTTTTATTATATGCGAATGAGCCTCGAGGAGCGGGGGGAGGGGGCTTGGGCCTCGCTCGTCTCCTAGAGGCTCCGTTCTCGCACCTCTGGCCACACCTTCCTAGACTTGATTGACAGGGCCAGGCAGCGTTCACGGCCTCCTGCCTGGCCCTGAGTGGAGGTTTAGCATTCGGCGCAGGCGTAGTGAAGAAATGACGCTCGCCAGTTACCAACTTACTTACTGCGTCTGCACCAAATGCGGCACAGTACACTCGGCACAGACACCAGTACACTCGGCACAGCGCAGGCGTGAGATTTCACCTGCACTCAGGGCCAGGCAGGAGGATGTGAATGTTGCCTGGCCCTGCCACTCAAGTCTAGGGCGGGGCGTAGTCACAGGTGCCAGAACGGACCCTCTAGGAGACAGAGCATTTGCATATAATAAAAGTTATTTTTTTGCATCTATTAAAATATCGCTCAGGTCGGCCAGGTTCATGTTGTTATTTCTGCTGACACAAGCTCTTTAAATAATAAGGAGCAATAGTTTGCAAAAACAATAGTCATTTTCTTTTTTCCAGTTTTCACCAACTTAAAAAATAAATAAATAAATAAACACATTACAAAGCTCTATGTCTCATGTAAAAAAAGGTCTCAAAAATTATTTGGGTGGTCCAACGAATAAAAAATAAATAAAAATCAAATAAAATATGACCGTTAAACCACGGCGTGCCCACTAGTTAAGGGAAAATGCTTACTGGTTATTGCAGGGCACCGGTCACACAGATGTAACTTAGAACTGTGGGGCAGGAGGGGTAGTAACCAGTGAGCGCCGTCCTCTGCAGTGGAGGGAGGAGCTCGAGTATGAATAGGAGGCAGGAGAGACAGAAACGTCGCCACTTAAAGGCTATGTTCACATTTTTATGATTGTATTGTACTCATTTTGGGCTAAAAATCCATTTTTTTTTTATTGGTCTTTATTAAAAATATTGAGCCGTTCTGTCACAAAGGTTAACTGTTTTTCTAGCTGTGTGACTTCACTTTCCCTTTGTGCCGGTCATCTAATAAACCTCATCTCTGAACTACGGAGAGAGGTCATAAACACTTATTTAAAGGGGTTGTCTTGCTTCAGTAAGTGGCATTTATCATGTAGAGAAAGTTAATACAAGGCACTTACTAATGTATTGTGATTGTCCATACTGCTTCCTTTGCTGGCTGGATTCATTTTTCCATCACATTATACTTTGCTCGTTTCCTAGGTTACGACCACCCTGTAATCCTTCAGCAGTGGTCGTGCTTACACACTGTAGGA
This sequence comes from Bufo gargarizans, assembly GCF_014858855.1. Taxonomy (NCBI): domain Eukaryota; kingdom Metazoa; phylum Chordata; class Amphibia; order Anura; family Bufonidae; genus Bufo; species Bufo gargarizans. The sequence goes on along the minus strand of NC_058082.1, from coordinate 560,292,430 downwards.
AAAAGCAGTAGCCTATGTGTGGTCCCATGGCCCCGGCCACCAGAGAGGCTGATGCTTTTTCCTACGGCGTGCAAGCACGGCCACCACTGATGGACTGCAGGGTGGTCTGTAACCATAGAAATGAGCAGTGTATAACGTGATGAAAAAATAAGTCCAGCCAGCAAAGAAGGAAATATGGACAATCACTATACATTAGAAAGTGGCTTGTATAAACTTTCTCTACATCATAAATGTCACTTACTGAAGTGAGACGACCCCTTTAGGCCACATTCTTATCAGTAAGATAAGAACTGAGCTATAATGAGTGTTTAAGAGATCAGAGATAAGGGGCCGTCAGCTGAGCTGCCTGACAGAACAGAGTGAAAATTCAGATCCTGCTACTAGATAAACTCAAGGCTGCACAGAGACAGGGGTTCAACATTTTTAATAAAGACCAATAAAAAAAAAGATTTTTAGCTAAAAATGAGAACAATACAATAATAAATAAAAAAATGCCCCCAAAAGGTGTACTTAGCCTTTAATGGAGTTGCCGTTACTAAGGCAGGATGAGGCAGTGGGAGCTACTGACACAGCGAGCGCAGCTGCACACTGCTGTTTCTGGGCTGGTTGGTGGTCGGGACTGAGATTCATCTCGGGGAGACGAGACAACCCCTTATTACACTGCACGGTTTTCGGATCAATTATTGGGAATAAATGTTCATAGGAAGAGCGCTCATCCCTGGTAACCGGCCCGTATAATAGTGCCGCCAATCAACTGATCAAGAAGTCATCACTCGATTGTCGGCCGATTTGCATCTCTCATCAGAACGAGATGTACGATAACCATCAGCACTTTTCTCTGTGTGATCAGGGACGTACCGCCGATAATCAACTGAATGAAGGAGGAACGACAGCAGTAGTGATCATTCCTTCCCACTGGCCTGTGTAACAAGCCAGTGCAAACGAGCGCCAATCACAATTTTTTCTTATTTGTGGCCGCTTGAAATAAAATAATGTGAGGATGCGGCCCGCCGACCAGAGAAGGCTGTGCACCCCTGCTCTACGGGATCTTTCGACCTTACATCAAACTGGATGCCCAGGTAATTCACGGTGATCTCGATCCCTCTGGTGACTGGGTCAGTCTTCCCCACGCGGTCAAAGACGATGTTGATTGTGGCCTACAAAATAAAAAAAACGAGGTTTACAGAAAACTCCGTAACCGTATAAGTCACCAGTCCTAGGGGGAGGAGCCTATGAGCTAGGCCCTCTTAGAGGGATTGTCCAGGAAGTTTTTTATAATTATTATTTTTTAAATACAACCCCTTCCCGACTGGACCTGTAAAGAGAAGCATACTTACCTGCTCCCTGCCGCTGAGTTCGAGCTCCGTGGTTCCTGGGCTGTCTTCCCTGCATGTAAACTTCCTTCATGAATGGATCATGTGCACCGCTACAACCTGTGATGTGTCCCCACTGCTGGCTCATGTATTGCTTGGGGACACATCACCGCGAAGGCCTGTCATCGGCTGCGGTGGTGAACGTGACCCCATGAAGGGACCGACCTGCAGGGAAGACAGCCCTGGACCCACGGAGCTGGAACCAGGCAGCAGGTCAGCGTGCTTTCCTTCACAGGTCCAGTGGTGGAGGTGCGGCAATTAAAAAAACAAATCAGTCCTGGGCAACCCCTTTAAGAGGTCGTAGAACATAGATCTCCTAGTTCTGTGAAGCTTTAAAAATGTATTCCCCCACCCCCATCCTGAACCACCCCTGTAAAGTGGGGGCGGGGTCAATACATTCATCCTCTGTACTGACTTTACCGACAACAGTGACTAGTAACTTAGTAACAATGTAAATCTCTGGGCAAAACTGATATACCGTGTTTCGGCTGGTGTAGGGGGCGGGGCATAAACTGTCAAGAATGTATCCTTGTGTCATGCTCCGCCCATCAGGCCCTGTCTAGGCAAAATAGACTGTATCTATATATAGTCATATGACGTTGATCCGAATTTCAGGATAACTTAGATTCGCTGCAAAGCCGAATTTCCGTGTACTTTGCGGTAGCGAATCGATTTAACTTGAAATATATTATATATATACACACACACACAGTACAGACCAAAAGTTTGGACACACCTTCTCATTCAAAGAGTTTTCTTTATTTTCATGACTATGAAAATTGTAGATTCACACTGAAGGCATCGAAACTATGAAATAACACATGTGGAATTATATACATAGCAAAAAAGTGTGAAACAACTGAAAATATGTCATATTCTAGGTTCTTCAAAGTAGACACCTTTTGCTTTGATTACTGCTTTGCACACTCTTGGCATTCTCTTGATGAGCTTCAAGAGGTAGCCACCTAAAATGGTCTTCCAACAGTCTTGAAGGAGTTCCCAGAGATGCTTAGCACTTGTTGTCCCTTTTGCCTTCACTCTGCGGTCCAGCTCACACCAAACCATCTCGATTGGGTTCAGGTCCGGTGACTGTGGAGGCCAGGTCATCTGGCACAGCACCCCATCACTCTCCTTCATGGTCAAATAGCCCTTACACAGACTGGAGGTGTGTTTGGGGTCATTGTCCTGGTGAAAAATAAATGATGATCCAAGTAAACGCAAACCGGATGGAATAGCATGCCGCGGCAAGATGCTGTGGTAGCCATGCTGGTTCAGTATGCCTTCAATTTTGAATAAATCCCCAACAGTGTCACCAGCAAAGCACCCCCACACCATCACACCTCCTCCTCCATGCTTCACGGTGGGAACCAGGCATGTAGAGTCCATCCGTTCACCTTTTCTGCGTCGCACAAAGACACGGTGGTTGGAACCAAAGATCTCAAATTTGGACTCATCAGACCAAAGCACAGATTTCCACTGGTCTAATGTCCGTTCCTTGTGTTCTTTAGCCCAAACAAGTCTCTTCTGCTTGTTGCCTGTCCTTAGCAGTGGTTTCCTAGCAGATATTCTACCATGAAGACCTGATTCACACAGTCTCCTCTTAACAGTTGTTCTAGCGATGTGTCTGCTGCTAGAACTCTGTGTGGCATTGACCTGGTCTCTAATCTGAGCTGCTGTTAACCTGCGATTTCTGAGGCTGGTGACTCGGATGAACTTATCCTCCGCAGCAGAGGTGACTCTTGGTCTTCCTTTCCTGGGGCGGTCCGCATGTGAGCCAGTTTCTTTGTAGCGCTTGATGGTTTTTGTGACTGCACTTGGGGACACTTTCAAAGTTTTCCCAATTTTTCGGACTGACTGACCTTCATTTCTTAAAGTAATGATGGCCACTCGTTTTTCTTTACTTAGCTGCTTTTTTCTTGCCATAATACAAATTCTAACAGTCTATTCAGTAGGACTATCAGCTGTGTATCCACCTGACCTCTCCACAATGCAACTGATGGTCCCAACCCCATTTATAAGGCAAGAAATCCCACTTATTAAACCTGACAGGGCACACCTGTGAAGTGAAAACCATTTCAGGTGACTACCTCTTGAAGCTCATCAAGAGAATGCCAAGAGTGTGCAAAGCAGTAATCAAAGCAAAAGGTGGCTACTTTGAAGAACCTAGAATATGACATATTTTCAGTTCTTTCACACTTTTTTGTTATGTATATAATTCCACATGTGTTAATTCATAGTTTTGATGCCTTCAGTGTGAATCTACAATTTTCATAGTCATGAAAATAAAGAAAACTCTTTGAATGAGAAGGTGTGTCCAAACTTTTGGTCTGTACTGTGTATATATCATACTTACCTCATCCATTTGCTTGTGACTAGCTGGCCACTTCTATCTTGATTGAAGTTCTCGCATGAAATCCCGTGTGCGGTGACATATGACGTTGCCATCATGCCGTCCGACATGGTGACATCATGGGCCGCATGAGATTTTGCACCAGATCTTCAAGCAAGATGGCAGCTGCCGGGACTCTTATTTGTATGGAAAGCTGCGATCACGTATGAACGCGACATCTGAGGGGTACGATGACGCGGTGCAATCGGCGCTCCCCGTCATTGCACCTGCTACTTACAAAGAAATGCGCTTCGTGACAAGGTAATTCACCATGAAGCATATTTATTTTTGTAAAATTCGGAGAAGCAGCCGAATCGGATTTCCCAATACTTCGCTGGTCACTAGTCCTTACCATAAAGATTTTCCAGACGCAGTAAATGGAGAAGAAGTATCCCAAGAAATTGAAGTATTTTCCCTGGAAGGTTTTCGAGTACTCGATGCGCTCCTGCAGGGGTGGTACATACAGAGAGTCAGTACAGCGAGACTGTGGGTGACACTGCGGCACACATATTTCTCAATGAGTCTTCTCCAATCACACCCAAAGCTGCACTCAAATTCTTACCAACAACCAGGAAGCACAAACCATGCACATACATTTTTTAGAAATGTAATGACTGCATTTTAAAATATCCGGTTTTAAGAAATCTGAACTCCTGCAACTTTAAACTGCTGATGCAGCTCTGGACGAGACTTATATATTACAAGAATAATATCAGCAAAAATAACTATTTTCACTGAATCTTTGAACAAGTCTTTGACTTGAGGAATCTGCTTAAGTCCTGACATAACACTGAAAACTAGCATGTTACTGCAGTACAGGAGGCTGTCTCTCCAGGCCGCACAGTCTTCTGTCCTCTCCTCTCAGGCGGCTGGGAGTTCACGACGATCCCCCACCCCCATCGTGTCAGCAGACGTCCATCCCGCCCAGCTGTGACCTTACCTTAGTGGCGTGCAGGTCCGCCGTCTCCAAAAACAGCTGGCGGCTCAGTTCTTCCAGAGCGTCCACCTCCTGCTGGATCTGAGACAGGTCTGATAGGAATGAAGGAAGCCAAGTGACAGCGGAGCCTCCCCATAACCCAAACACCTACAGTCACTTATCTATCACATACATATATAATACAGGATGTAACGCAGGATAGGTTATGTAATGTACACAGTGACTGCACCAGCAGAATAGTGAGTGCAGCTCTGGAGTATACAGGTCCTTCTCAAAAAATTAGCATATTGTGATAAAGTTCATTATTTTCTGTAATGTACTGATAAACATTAGACTTTCATATATTTTAGATTCATTACACACCAACTGAAGTAGTTCAAGCCTTTTATTGTTTTAATATTGATGATTTTGGCATACAGCTCATGAAAACCCAAAATTCCTATCTCAAAAAATTAGCATATTTCATCCGACCAATAAAAGAAAAGTGTTTTTAATACAAAAAAAGTCAACCTTCAAATAATTATGTTCAGTTATGCACTCAATACTTGGTCGGGAATCCTTTTGCAGAAATGACTGCTTCAATGCGGCGTGGCATGGAGGCAATCAGCCTGTGGCACTGCTGAGGTGTTATGGAGGCCCAGGAGGCTTCGATAGCGGCCTTAAGCTCATCCAGAGTGTTGGGTCTTGTGTCTCTCAACTTTCTCTTCCCAATATCCCACAGATTCTCTATGGGGTTGAGGTCAGGAGAGTTGGCAGGCCAATTGAGCACAGTAATACCATGGTCAGTAAACCAGTTACCAGTGGTGTTGGCGCTGTGAGCAGGTGCCAGGTCGTGCTGAAAAATGAAATCTTCATCTCCATAAAGCTTTCCAGCAGATGGAAGCATGAAGTGCTCCAAAATCTCCTGATAGCTAGCTGCATTGACCCTGCCCTTGATAAAACACAGTGGACCAACACCAGCAGCTGACATGGCACCCCAGACCATCACTGACTGTGGGGACTTGACACTGGACTTCAGGCATTTTGGCATTTCCCTCTCCCCAGTCTTCCTCCAGACTCTGGCACCTTGATTTCCGAATGACATGCAACAGTCCAGTGCTGCTTCTCTGTAGCCCAGGTCAGGCGCTTCTGCCGCTGTTTCTGGGGAATGCGGCACCTGTAGCCCATTTCCTGCACACGCCTGTACACGGTGGCTCTGGATGTTTCTACTCCAGACTCAGTCCACTGCTTCCGCAGGTCCCCCAAGGTCTGGAATCGGTCCTTCTCCACAATCTTCCTCAGGGTCCGGTCACCTCTTCTCGTTGTGCAGCGTTTTCTGCCACACTTTTTCCTTCCCACAGACTTCCCACTGAGGTGCCTTGATACAGCACTCTGGGAACAGCCTATTCCTTCAGAAATCTCTTTCTGGGTCTTACCCTCTTGCTTGAGGGTGTCAATGATGGCCTTCTGGACAGCAGTCAGGTCGGCAGTCTTACCCATGATTGCGGTTTGGAGTAATGAACCAGGCTGGGAGTTTTTAAAAGCCTCAGGAATCTTTTGCAGGTGTTTAGAGTTAATTAGTTGATTCAGATGATTAGGTTAATAGCTCGTTTAGAGAACCTTTTCATGATATGCTAATTTTTTTAGATAGGAATTTGGGGTTTTCATGAGCTGTATGCCAAAATCATCAATATTAAAACAATAAAAGGCTTGAACTACTTCAGTTGTGTGTAATGAATCTAAAATATATGAAAGTCTAATGTTTATCAGTACATTACAGAAAATAATGAACTTTATCACAATATGCTAATTTTTTGAGAAGGACCTGTATATACAGGATGTAACTCAGGATCAGTGCAGGATAAGTAATGTAATGTATGTACACAGTGACTGCACCAGCAGAATAGTGAGTGCAGCTCTGGGGTATGCACTGTATGGATATAGTGACATGTTATATCTGTATATAAGCTGTGAGTATTCTGGGGTAGACATTCCCTTCAGGTCTCTCGGAGATGACAAAAAGATACTTTCACTGCCAGGAGCTGATGACGTCACGCTCTTGATCATCCCCCAGAATCCACTTGGTCTGTTGTGCACTTCTCCTCGCTGGAACATATTCCTCCGCACCATGGCTATCCTGCAGGTAGAACAATATCGGTTATGAAGTGCTCTACCCTATATAACCCCAGGGCTCTTGAGTTTGTCCTTATCGAGCGTCACTCGGCTTTCCCAGGAACAGATATGACTAAGAGACAACTGAACAGGATGGTAACAGGTTAACCTGTGGGAAAGGGGAAGTAGGAATTAGCCGTGATGCCCTAATAACCGTGTCCTCGGTCATGTGTCCCATTAATAATATGTACTACCGCTATATTAGTGGAGCCGCTGACGAGCAGCGCAGGGAAGTAGATGAGGGACGTTAGTATTAACGATGTCAGCTGCAGATTCCGAAATGATTCATGTCACCAATTTATGGGGTGCAGGGCGATAAACGGCAGAAAACTACAATAATTACTAGAACTTAACAAACCAATGCCAGGCAGCTGCTGCTAAGGCAAATAACCGCCATGATATGCATCAAAATGGCAAAGGAGTTGCAAGACAGGTATACAGACGGGCATGCTGTAAGTCCAGAGGATATAGGATGGCGGCCATCACGTGATATGGCAAGTAGATGTGTCTGGCGCATGCACAGATTCTGCGCATGCGCCAAGGTGCTGGAAGCTAGATAAAGCCCAAGGAACCCCATGTGGACATCCTCTATATCAAAGAGGATAGAAGGTTTCATCGCCATCCTCCTAGACGGGGATTCTTTACTGTAAGAGCAGTGAGACTATGGAGCGCTCTGCCAGAAGAGGCGGCGATGCCCGATCCATCGTACAAGGTCTACAGAGGCCGGGATGCCTTTCTTGAAAAATGTATTACGAATGATAATTAGTAGATTTCCGGAGCGGACACGCTGATCCCGGGATTTATTCTGATTTGGAGTTGGGAAGGAATCTTTTCTCTGTTATGCGGTAATTGGCATCTCATGGAGGTTTTTGCCTCCTTCTGGATCAACACGGTAGGATTACAGGTTGGATTTGATGGACCTGGGTCTTTTTTTTTGTATCAGACCCCACATACTGGGGTCTAGCATCGGGTGAGGGCTGAACTGGAAAACACACCTCTAATCCCACCCAATCCCCTGATGGTTCCGTGCGTCACCATTGTGGTCAACTGTATCTGCATCCTGAGGACACAGGAAGAGTTAAAGGGGTTCTGCAGTTTGTTTAAACTGATGATCTATCCTCTGGATAGATCATGAGCATCTGTTCGGCGGGGGTCCCCAGCTGTTTGAGAAGGCAGCGGCGCTCCAGGAGCGCCGCGGCCTTCTCACCGTTTACCGCAGGTGCACTGACGTCACGACTAGTATCACTGGCCTGGGCGCGGCTAAGCTCTGTTCACTTAAACGGAGCTTAGTCGCGCCCAGGCCAGTTGATACTAGTCGTGACGTCACTGGGCCTGCGGTAAACAGCGAGAAGGCCGCGACGCTCCTGGAGCACCACTGCCTTCTCAAACAGCTGATCGGTAGGGGTCCTGGGTGTTAGATCCCCGCCGATCAGATGCTGATGATCTATCCAGAGGATAGATCATCAGTTTAAACAAAGTGCAGAACCCCTTCAAAGATAGGATATGCTGGGGGGGGCGGATGGCTGGCAACGGCAGACTGGATTTGGACCGCGGACTGCCAGTATCCCTATTCTATAGCACAGGCCGGAAGCCACATTAAAGAGGGCCTTTCATAGGATTCTGGGTTACAGACTGTTATGCTTACCAGATAGGGCGGCCCCTAAAGATGCCAGCACTTAAAAAAAAAAAAAAAATACCCCTCCGTCCAGCGCTGTGTACCCCGCTGTTTTTGACACCGGATATGTTAATTTAGAGAATCAGTACAGGGAGGAGGAGACGGCCGGGAGGGGCCGCCCTATCTGGTAAGCATACCAGTCTGTAACCCATAATCCCATTAAAGGTTCTCTTTAATTTATGAATATTTAGTTATACTACCCATTACCCCTACCCTGACACCATGAATCCAGAATGACCCCCGTGGCAAGATACGATGATATGACATTGCCTCGGAGATTACTGAACATTAATTAATGGTCACTTAATATACAAAATTCACAAAAAATAAAAACAATCCCAGAGCTTCCTCCCGTCACCCCCTATCCTTTGATTCTACTGTATTCCGACTCATACGACAAGTAAAACTGTTAAACATATAAGACAGTCTCCTCTGTGTACCCCAGGAGATCAGCTGCATCCCCCCTCCTCCTCCTCCTCACTGTCCTGTGTCTGGCTGTGAGACAGCTGGCTGCAGCAGCCTCCTCTGTGTGCCCCAGGAGATCAGCTGCGTCCCCCCTCCTCCTCCTCCTCACTGTCCTGTGTCTGGCTGTGAGACAGCTGGCTGCAGCAGCCTCCTCTGTGTGCCCCAGGAGATCAGCTGCGTGCCCCCTCCTCCTCCTCCTCACTGTCCTGTGTCTGGCTGTGAGACAGCTGGCTGCAGCAGCCTCCTCTGTGTGCCCCAGGAGATCAGCTGCGTCCCCCCTCCTCCTCCTCCTCACTGTCCTGTGTCTGGCTGTGAGACAGCTGGCTGCAGCAGCCTCCTCTGTGTGCCCCAGGAGATCAGCTGCATCCCCCCCCTCCTCCTCACTGTCCTGTGTCTGGCTGTGAGACAGCTGGCTGCAGCAGCCTCCTCTGTGTGCCCCAGGAGATCAGCTGCATCCCACCTCCTCCTCCTCCTCACTGTCCTGTGTCTGGCTGTGAGACAGCTGGCTGCAGAAGCCTCCTCTGTGTGCCCCAGGAGATCAGCCGCGTCCCCCCTCCTTCTCCTCACTGTCCTGTGTCTGGCTGTAAGACAGCTGGCTGCAGCAGGCTCCTCTGTGTGTCCCAAAGGATCAGCCATGTTCTCCCCCTCCTCACAGTCCTGTGTCTGGCTGTGAGACAGCTGGCTGCAGAAGCCTCCTCTGTGTGCCCCAGGAGATCAGCCGCGTCCCCCCTCCTTCTCCTCACTGTCCTGTGTCTGGCTGTAAGACAGCTGGCTGCAGCAGCCTCCTCTGTGTGCCCCAGGAGATCAGCCGCGTGCCCCCTCCTCCTCCTCACTGTCCTGTGTCTGGCTGTGAGACAGCTGGCTGCAGAAGCCTCCTCTGTGTGCCCCAGGAGATCAGCCGCGTCCCCCCTCCTTCTCCTCACTGTCCTGTGTCTGGCTGTGAGACAGCTGGCTGCAGCAGCCTCCTCTGTGTGCCTCAGGAGATCAGCTGCGTCCCCCCTCCTCCTCCTCACTGTCCTGTGTCTGGCTGTGAGACAGCTGGCTGCAGCAGCCTCCTCTGTGTGCCCCAGGAGATCAGCTGCATCCCCCCTCCTCCTCCTCACTGTCCTGTGTCTGGCTGTGAGACAGCTGGCTGCAGCAGCAGCCTCCCTCGCGCCTCTGTTCATTCGGCGCAGGCGCTCTGAGATGAGGAGGCTTGTCTCCTCAGAACTCCCTCAGTGCGCCTGCGCCGATGACGTCTTCTCTTTCGGTGATGTCATCGGCGCAGGCGCACTGAGGGAGTTCTGAGGAGACGAGCCTCCTCATCTCAGAGCGCCTGCGCCGAATGAACAGAGGCGCGCGATTTTTGAAATACTGACAGGGCTGGCCGGAGGAGGAGATCACGGCTGGCCCTGTCAATCAACACGGCGAGGGGGCGGTTTTCTGCTGCGGCTACCAGCAAGTAGACGCCCTACTTGCTGGTAGAGACCGGATTTACATATTATAAAACTTTGTTTTCTAAAGAAACGGCCGCATGAAAGTAAGTGACTATATCGCGCTATAAGTAATGTAACTATCCAAAAAAAAAAATATGACTTTTGTGGGGTGACAGAAGCCCTTTAAGGACCCTCTCAGTCAAATTGGGAGCAGATCTGCACTAGATTGACTTCCTGTGTTCTCTGCAGGATTTCTACAACCTGCAGAAAATCCCACCGATTGACAAGGGTATGGAGGTCACCTGAGGGCTACATGTTAAGGACCACTGGGTGTTAATGAATGAATTACAGGAGCTATCCTCAAAAAACTAACCTGCTTGTTGATGGTTTCCAGGTCTAAATATGGCACACACACAAAAAAAAAAAAAAAAAAACACAATGTAAGTAAATGGAATTACCAGCAGATCAGCACAAAGTGGAAATATTATAGAGATAGCGGATGTCACACAGGCTGATTAGGAGGACAATGTCCAACAAGCTGCACATGGACTAAAGTGCGGACTGCAATGTGGACAACGGTTTACAACAGACTGGAAATTTTTCAGTTTCCAGATGACTGATATTGAGCTCAGATACTGGTATCACAAACAAGAAGATGGGAGATAAAATGTAATAAAAGTAAAAAAGAGCAATTGGTTCCCAACAAAAAATGAAGAGGGGGAAAAAAAATAAAAAATTATTAAAGGGGTTTTCCTATGACCATGTAAAAAATGACATCATATAGGACATGACAATCTCTTTCTAACAAAGCTAGAACCAGCCCTGTACCTCACCTGGGTCCAGAGATCTCCACATTCATTGCTCAGCTAGATTTATATCAAGTAGACAGCACAAGGGGCGTGTCCTTTCTGCTGCAGCTAAGGGGGCGTGTCCATGATCTCCCTATCACAGCTCAAGAGGCAGTTGAAAGATGAAACTGAACATATGCGGCCTTCTCAGTGAGCAGGACAAAGATATAAGGAAAATAATAAACAGCAGGTGGCGCTGTACAGATACATTTTATCGAATAACTCAGTGGCTATGCTAAATTTTTTAATTACATGCAATTACAAATGTATTTAGATCCAGGTGCTGGTTTGTAAAGTGTAGAATATTTTTTGTAGGACAACCCCTTTAATTACATATGAGAAGTGAGATAACGGAGGCAGATAAGCTTTCAAATATACAGATAGCAATATCATGAATGATAATCAAAGTCTCCACTAAACCTGCACATAAAACACTCACTGAGGATCTAGTACTGAGCTCCACAGTGCAGCAACCCAAACAACTGGATACTAGATATATTCCTGTACATAGGAGCAGTATTATAGTAGTTATATACTTGTATAAAGGAGCAGTATTATAGTAGTTATATTCTTGTACATAGGAGCAGTATTATAGTAGTTATATTCCTGTACATAGGAGGCAGTATTATAGTAGTTATATACTTGTACATAGGAGGCAGTATTATAGTAGTTATATTCTTGTATATAGGAGGCAGTATTATAGTAGTTATATTCCTGTACATAGGAGGCAGTATTATAGTAGTTATATACTTGTACATAGGAGGCAGTATTATAGTAGTTATATTCTTGTACATAGGAGGAAGTATTATAGTAGTTATATACTTGTACATAGGAGGCAGTATTATAGTAGTTATATTCTTGTACATAGGAGGAGTATTATAGTAGTTATATACTTGTACATAGGAGGCAGTATTATAGTAGTTATATTCTTGTACATAGGAGCAGTATTATAGTAGTTATATTCTTGTACATAGGAGCAGTATTATAGTAGTTATATTCTTGTACATAGGAGCAGTATTATAGTAGTTATATTCTTGTACATAGGAGACAGTATTATAGTAGTTATATTCTTGTACATAGGGGCAGTATTATAGTAGTTATATTCTTGTATATAGGAGTAGTATTATAGTAGTTATATTCTTGTACATAGGCGCAGTATTATAGTAGTTATATTCTTGTACATAGGAGCAGTATTATAGTAGTTATATTCTTGTACATAGGAGCAGTATTATAGTAGTTATATTCTTGTACATAGGAGACAGTATTATAGTAGTTATATTCTTGTACATAGGAGGCAGTATTATAGTAGTTATATTCTTGTACATAGGAGGCAGTATTATAGTAGTTATATTCTTGTACATAGGAGGCAGTATTATAGTAGTTATATTCTTGTACATAGGAGGCAGTATTATAGTAGTTATATTCTTGTACATAGGAGCAGTATTATAGCAGTTATATTCCTGTACATAGGAGCAGTAATATAGTAGTTATATTCTTGTACATAGGAGCAGTATTATAGTAGTTCTATTCTTGTACATAGGAGCAGTATTATAGTAGTTCTATTCTTGTACATAGGAGCAGTATTATAGTAGTTATATTCTTGTACATAGGAGCAGTATTATAGTAGTTATATTCTTGCACATAGGAGCAGTATTATAGTAGTTCTATTCTTGTACATAGGAGCAGTATTATAGTAGTTCTATTCTTGTACATAGGGGGCAGTATTATAGTAGTTATATTCTTGTACATAGGAGCAGTATTATAGTAGTTATATTCTTGTACATAGGGGGCAGTATTATAGTAGTTATATTCTTGTACATAGGAGCAGTATTATAGTAGTTATATTCTTGTACATAGGGGGCAGTATTATAGTAGTTATATTCTTGGCCCCCCACCATAAGTATGTGCATTGGTGGCAGTGGCAGATTCCGATCGGAGCCCCAGCAGTGAAGTCGCGGGGCTCTGATCGGTTACCATGGCAGCCAGGACACTACTGAAGCCATCCATGGTAAGCTCCCTGCTGCTGTGCGCACAAAGCCCAGGGACAGTGTCAAATTGTATTCACCCTAACAGAGCTCTATCAGGGTGAACAGGATACTGAAAGGCCTCTTTCACACGGGCGTGACGGATTGGCTCAGGATGCGTTCAGTGAAACTCGCACCATTTTGCAAGCAAGTTCAGTCAATTTTGTCTGCGATTGCGTTCAGTTTTTTCCGCGCGGGTGCAATGCGTTTTGATGCGTTTTTCACGCGTGTGATAAAAAACTGAAGGTTTACAAACAACAACTCTTAGCAACCATCAGTGAAAAACGCACTGTACCCACACTTGCTTCCGGATGCAATGCGTTTTTCACACAGCCCCATTCACTTCTATGGAGCCAAGGCTGCGTGAAAAACACAGAATATAGAACATGCTGCGATTTTTACGCAACGCAGAACTGATGCGTGAAAAACAACGCTCATGTGCACAGACCCATTGAAATGAATGGGTCAGGATTCAGCGCGGGTGCTATGCGTTCACGTCACGCATTGCACCCGCACGGAAATCATGCTCGTGTGAAAGGGACCTAAGGGGGCTAATAGTAAATAAAAAGTAAAAAAAAAAAAAAAAAAAAACACCAAAATAATAAGTCTTAATAACCCCCTTTCCCGATTTTACATATAGAAATATATAAATAATAAAAAAAACTAAACATATTAGGTATCTTTGCATCCGAAAAAGTCCAAACTATTAAAACAATATCTCCTATGCGGTGAACGCCATAATAGGAACGCCTTTTCACCCCAAGAAATAGGACAGGATGTTCCATAAAAAGCGGAATGCAGGCAGTTTTTTTTTGGTGTTTTATTTTTCTTTGGTGTTTTGTTGAATATCGCAATACTTTTTTATGGTATTGAAATCAAATCAAAATTTGGGTATCGTGTGTAGCTCTATCAATAGCACAATAATTGTAGCAAATATGGTAAACATAGGAGGACAGTAAAGAACGCTGCTGCCCTCTAGTGGTTGGTTCTGAGCATTACCTCTTTTTCTTACTGACAATCATATCCATGGTTTGCAGTAGTCTTCTCTCTAGTGCCTGGATATCAGCTTCTGTTACATTCCTAGTAAGCAGATTAGATAGATAGATATATTAGATATATACAGTGAGGAACAGAAGTATTTGAACACCCTGCGATTTTTCCTAGAAATCATGGAGGGGTCTGAACCTCACATTGTAGGTTCATTCCCACTCAGAGACAGAAAAGAAAAAAGAAAAAAAAAAAAATAAAAAAAAATCACGAAATCACATTGTAGGATTTTTAAAGAATTTATTTATCTTGCTGCTGAGCATCAGTATTTGAACACCTGAGAAACAGCAAGAATTCTGCCTCTCAAAGACCTGTTACTGTGCCTTTAAAAAGTCCACCTCTACTCCACTCATCTAACTTAGTAGCACCTGTCTGAGCTCTTTAAAGACCCCTGTCCACCCCACAGTCAGTCAGACGCCAACTACTGCCATGGGCAAGAACAAAGAGCTGTCAAAAGAGACCAGAGACAAAACTGTGGACCTCCACAAGGCTGAAAAGGGCTACGGGGCAATTGCCAAGCAGCTTGGTGAAAATAGATCAACTGTTGGAGCAATTGTTAGAAAATGGAAGAGGCTATAGACGACTGTCAGTCTACCTCGGACTGGGGCTCCATGCAAGATCTCACCTCGTGGGGTATCACTGATGATAAGAAAGGTGGGGAATCAGCCCAGAACTACAAGGGGGGACCTGGTCAATGACATGAAGAGAGCTGGTCCATGACATGAAGAGAGCTGGGACCACAGTTTCAAAGGTCACTGTCGGTAGAACACTACGCCGTCGTGGTTTCAAATCATGCATTGCACGGAAGGTTCCCCTGCTCAAGTCATCACATGTCCAGGCCCATCTGACGTTTGCCAATGACTATCTGGATGATCTAGAGGAGGCATGGGAGAAAGTCATGTGGTCAGATGAGACCAAAGTAGAACTTTTTGGTCTAAACTTCACTCGTCGTGTTTGGAGGAAAAAGGATGATTTGCATCCCAAGAACACCATCCCTACTGTGAAGCATGGGGGTGGTAACATCATGCTTTGGGGGTGCTTTTCTGCGAAGGTCACAGGACGACTGCACTGTATTAAGGAGAGGATGAATGGGGCCATTTTTTTTTTGAGATTTTGATCAACAACCTCCTTCCCTCAGTCAGAGCATTGAAGATGGGTTGTCGCTGGGTCTTCCAACATGACAACGACCCGAAGCACAAAGCCAGGATAACCAAGGTGTGGCCCCGTAAGAAGCATCTCAAGGTTCTGGAGTGGCCTAGCCAGTCTCCAGACCTAAATCCAATAGAACATCTTTGGAGGGAGCTGAAACTCAGTGTTGCTCGGCGACAGCCCCGAAACCTGACAGATCTAGAGGAGATCTGAGTGGAGGAGTGGGCCAAAACCCCTGCTGCAGTGTCTGCAAACCTGGTCAAGAACTACAGGAAACGTTTGACTTCTGTGATTGCAAACAAAGGCTTCTGTACCAAATATTAACACTGATTTTCTCAGGTGTTCGAATACTGATGTTCAGCAGTGCAAGACACATAAATTCTTTATAAATCCTACAATGTGATTTCCTGAATTTATTTTTATTCTGTCTCTCAGAGCGGGAATGCACCTACAATGTGAATGTCAGACCCTCCATGATTTCTAAGTGGGAGAACTTGCAAAATCGCAGGGTGTTCGAATACTTCTGTTCCTCACGGTACACACACAAACACAGTAACATGTACAGAGGAGGACTTCACCTTAAGAAGTAGGACATGTAGGTGTAGGGACAGTTCACTGCACCAAACCCAGAGAGCAAGGCCATCAGGGTGACCCCGATGACACCCACCCGGCTGATGAGCTGCTCTATGGAAAGGATTCCTGCGGAGAGAGAGAGATGAGAGGTGCACACAGGGCGGCACAGGCTGCGTTCTTCTCACTGGTCTCCCCCACGTCCCCCGACAGACACAGCGCAGACCGGACCACCTGCACTTACCGTGCTTTGGGCTCAGGATAGGAAAGGGATCTCCCAGCTTCCAGAAGAAATACATAAAGGTGAGCCACAGCGCGCAGGAGAAGAGCAGCCGCTGCCGGTGCACTGCACAGAGAGAAGGAATGTTATTAACCCTTAATGAGCACCCATCATCTTCTGAGGGGGGAGCCGCTATGCCCTCCTCCTCTTCTTACGGAACCCTCCTGGCTTTTTTAACCCTCTGATCACTGCGGTCCAGCAGCACAATCGGAGGGGACTCCTCTGTGACATGGAGGGAGACAGGGGGCCCCTCAGCATTCAACCAAAGGGGCACAGAGGGTCTCACAGGGGTTGTCTGTACTATGCCCCCAACAATACACAAACCCGACTTTGGCTGACTGTCTATTGTGTAATGGGGGTGTCAGGACTCTCCTGGCGGCAGATGTCAGGGGGGGACAGTATGGGCGAATGCTTTAGTCCGTTGTCCTCAGGGAACTAATCCGCCATCAGGTGAGTCTGGCAGCGGCTTACTCCCTTCTCCCACATGCAGGCACAGCCAAGCCCAGCATGCATGTGTGTGGGGAAATCTGGAAAAACAGCTAACGGCTGGAACGAGAGATGAATGGAGCGGCTGCGTCCACGATTGATCACTGCTCCATTCATATGGGGGGGCACAGGACCTGTTATTGCAATAAGTGGGGGCCCTGGCGGTCGAATCCCCCCCCCCCCCGATCCAGCTCTTATTCCATATCCTGGGGATAGGTGACGTTACAAGATCAGGAGGTTACACTGCGGGAGGAGGAGGAAACTGTGGGCAGATAGGAGGCAAATATGGCTGCTCCAGAGGCAGGCGAGCAAACGAGTGAGATTACAAGGGCAAGAGACTGCATACGGGTCACGATGAGGGTTGTAGTACAGGATCCAGGTTCGTACTCACACAGTCGAATGTTGCTCACCACGAAGTATCCGATATAAAACGGCACCAAAAAGACGAGGACCAGCAGGATGACGCACAGGTTGAGCTTCCAGTGGAAATAGCGAGAGCTGGAAGACAACAACCACCATCATCATCTCCAGAAATAACGCTTAGTGTATCAATAAAAAAAAAAAACACTCTACAATTGCGTGTATATTGCCGACAAGATCTCTGCTCGCAGTCAGGATGGAAATCCGTCCGGGTCATGTGATGAGCACACGGAGAACTGTAACTTAATGAATCAGCCAACAGACGAAGGCAATGACTGTTTCCATTCAATGACAGCAAGCAGATGGCACTTGTATATTGAAAGTCTGCAAAACTTTACATTCTGAACTAATCCTAGAAACTAATAAAACATGAAATAAAGCTGCCCACGTGATTTTCTGTAGCCCCCTGACCCAGTCCTACAGGAATCATGCAGAGAATACAGGGTTAATTTTTTTTCTGATCCCTTCAGTTTTCTGGCATATGGGAGGTGGAGCTTCTCAGAAGAGGAGGGGCTTAGCATGCCTTGCTTCTAGTGTAGTCAGAGCACTGAGGGAGGGCCTCTGCGGGAGATGGTTGCCTTACAGATATGGACGAGTCTAGGAGAAGGGGGGAGGACTGGGTGAGCTCCCGAGAAACACAAGGGAGAATCCATTATGCATTTCTCACAGTATTAGGGCTCACTCAGGCGACTGTATGCGTTTTGCGGTCGGCAAATAGCGGATCCACAAAACACGGATACTGGCCATGTGCGTTCTGCATTTTGCGGAACACATGCGGTCAGCCCTACGATAGAAAAGCCTACTCTTGTCTGCAATTGCCGTGGAAAAGAATGGGTCCACATCCAATCCGCAAAATTGCGGATCGGATGCAAACACCAACATAGGCCCATCTGAATGGGCCCTAAGATACACGGGGCACGATACGGAAATGGGGAGGAGACTTACGAAGAAGATACGATTCTGACGCGTTTCGCTCACCTGCTGTTGAGTAAGCCCAGGATCTCAAAAATGATGAGCTCAAACATGGTGCAGGAGAAGGCGAAGGTCACCGAGAAGACGACCTGGACGACATACTGCCGCACCTGAGGAGAACAAGGCCCCAGAGTCATGTGATCATGGCCCATAACCTACAGGGGGCGAGGGATGATATCGTACTCCTCCGCCACCAGCAGCCACGAACGCACAGTCACTATCAATACTAGAGACCACCAGCTTGTATTCCTTTTTACTTAAAGGGACTGTCCAAAGATTTCAACCCATCAGTGCTGGGACCCCCACCAATCACCAGAACGGGGGTCCTCAGTATAAATGGAGCGGCGGTCGGGTACATGCACTCCTGCTCAAGTTCATCTCTATGGGACTGATGGAGACTGCTGAGCGCTGAACCACTGCACCACTCATACTGGAGGGGCACAGGACCCCTGTTCTCGTCACTGGTCAGACCACCAACGATCAGGCACTTATCCCCGGGACACCCCTTTAACTTCAGGGCAGGGTCAGCATCTATGTCTTTCCATCCGGTCACTAGACTCAGCGATTTGTAAGCAGGGGAGACACCGTGTGCGGACCCCCAGCGTCCCTATTTGCTCCTCTCGACATTCTCCTACTTACCTCATAATCTTTAAAGAGCCGACGCATGAAAAACAGCCATCCAAAGCCGAAGAACAGCAGCTGGGAGGAGAGAAGACGGAGAGGTAAGACGTCCCCACAATACACAGGAGGTATGGCGGAAACGCAAAGGGTTAAAAGGCATTCATTGCATTAGAAGGGTCTTCTGACAATAGGCAGAGGCCCCCCCCCCCCCCCCCGCTGGGACCCCCAGTGATCCACTGTAATCCTTGGGGAAACCTGGCAGTAAGTGTTTGATTTCCCTGTAGCGCCACCACAGGAGAAATTAAGCATTACACAAAGTTTATTCACATAGGTTGTCTGCGTCCAGAGAGGCTCCAGAGCACAGAGCCCGGGGGTCACACCCCCATCACTCACACAGAGGGTCTATCCTGAGGACAGGACGGGTCCTCCAGAGCACACAGCCCCGGGGGTCACACACAGAGGGTCTATCCTGAGGACAGGACGGGTCCTCCAGAGCACACAGCCCAGGGGTCACACCCCCATCACTGACACACAGAGGGTCTATCCTGAGGACAGGACGGGTCCTCCAGAGCACACAGCCCGGGGGTCACACACAGAGGGTCTATCCTGAGGACAGGACGGGTCCTCCAGAGCACACAGCCCCGAGGTCACACCCCCATCACTCACACAGAGGGTCTATCCTGAGGACAGGACGGGTCCTCCAGAGCACACAGCCCCGGGGGTCACACCCCCCATCACTGACACACAGAGGGTCTATCCTGAGGACAGGACGGGTCCTCCAGAGCACACAGCCCGGGGGTCACACACAGAGGGTCTATCCTGAGGACAGGACGGGTCCTCCAGAGCACACAGCCCGGGGGTCACACCCCCATCACTGACACACAGAGGGTCTATCCTGAGGACAGGACGGGTCCTCCAGAGCACACAGCCCCGGGGGTCACACACAGAGGGTCTATCCTGAGGACAGGACGGGTCCTCCAGAGCACACAGCCCCGGGGGTCACACACAGAGGGTCTATCCTGAGGACAGGACTGGTCCTCCAGAGCACACAGCCCCGGGGGGTCACACCCCCATCACTCACACAGAGGGTCTATCCTGAGGACAGGACGGGTCCTCCAGAGCACACAGCCCGGGGGGGTCACACACAGAGGGTCTATCCTGAGGACAGGACAGGTCCTCCAGAGCACACAGCCCCGGGGGGTCACACCCCCATCACTCACACAGAGGGTCTATCCTGAGGACAGGACGGGTCCTCCAGAGCACACAGCCCCGGGGGGGGTCACACACAGAGGGTCTATCCTGAGGACAGGACGGGTCCTCCAGAGCACACAGCCCCGGGGGGGTCACACACAGAGGGTCTATCCTGAGGACAGGACGGGTCCTCCAGAGCACACAGCCCTGGGGGTCACACACAGAGGGTCTATCCTGAGGACAGGACGGGTCCTCCAGAGCACACAGCCCCGGGGGTCACACACAGAGGGTCTATCCTGAGGACAGGACGGGTCCTCCAGAGCACACAGCCCCGGGGGTCACACACAGAGGGTCTATCCTGAGGACAGGACGGGTCCTCCAGAGCACACAGCCCTGGGGGTCACACACAGAGGGTCTATCCTGAGGACAGAACGGGTCCTCCAGAGCACACAGCCCTGGGGGTCACACACAGAGGGTCTATCCTGAGGACAGGACGGGTCCTCCAGAGCACACAGCCCTGGGGGTCACACACAGAGGGTCTATCCTGAGGACAGGACGGGTCCTCCAGAGCACACAGCCCGGGGGTCACACACAGAGGGTCTATCCTGAGGACAGGACGGGTCCTCCAGAGCACACAGCCCCGGGGGGGGGGTCACACACAGAGGGTCTATCCTGAGGACAGGACGGGTCCTCCAGAGCACACAGCCCTGGGGGTCACACACAGAGGGTCTATCCTGAGGACAGGACGGGTCCTCCAGAGCACACAGCCCCGGGGTCACACACAGAGGGTCTATCCTGAGGACAGGACGGGTCCTCCAGAGCACACAGCCCCGGGGTCACACACAGAGGGTCTATCCTGAGGACAGGACGGGTCCTCCAGAGCACACAGCCCGGGGGGTCACACACAGAGGGTCTATCCTGAGGACAGGACGGGTCCTCCAGAGCACACAGCCCGGGGGTCACACACAGAGGGTCTATCCTGAGGACAGGACGGGTCCTCCAGAGCACATAGCCCCGGGGGGTCACACCCCCATCACTCACACAGAGGGTCTATCCTGAGGACAGGACGGGTCCTCCAGAGCACACAGCCCAGGGGTCACACACAGAGAGTCTATCCTGGCTGATCAGACCGCAGCAGCTCTCACCTGAGATATGACCATGAAGATGGAGTCGATCAGGAAGCTCATGGTGGTGGATGATGAGGAGATCCCCCCCTAATAACACAGTGATGGATCCGGTCAGTGCTCGGCGGGGTCTTCACATGTCGGGGGCTCCGCTCCAGGATTACTGCAGAAATCAACAGGAGGCGTTCATCTCATGTGGAAGTACTACTCAAGTACCAGAGAAATAGTGAGAGTTATTGTTCTGCTGAGAGTGACTATATAAATGGAGAAGCTGTGTGTTACAGAGGTCCGGATGGACTACAAGTCCCAGCATTCCCTGTCATGGGTAAGCCCCAGCATTCCCTATCACCTGTACTACAAGTCCCAGCATTCCCTGTCATCTGTACTACAAGTCCCAGCATTACCTGGCATCGATACTAGAAGTCCCAGCATTCCCTATCATCTGTACTACAAGTCCCAGCATTCCCTATCATCAGTACTACAAGTACTACTTGATGACAGGCTGTCATCAGTACTACAAGTCCCAGCATTCCCTGTCAGTCTGTACAAGCCCAGGAGCCAGGCTCTAACCCGGCAGCACTCCCTGGAACAATGGCTATAAGCGCTTCACATACTGTCCCGCTGTCACCTCATCTCTTCACACACTCGGCTGTCGCACCTTATCCTCCTCCACATCATCCGGTTGAAGACAAACCACGAAGTCAGCAGACTCTGATACTGTCCCCATTTTCCGATGCATGGCGCCATGTTTTCGGAGACTTATTAACACTACTTAAAAGCCAAATTAGGATCATCAAATATGGCTCCTGAAGGGAGACAAGCTCTGATAGCGCTGTCCGCTCTCTAGTGTTTGTACTCTCTGTAACAGGATTGGCTAGTAGAAGGCACACATCGCCTTATTCGGCTAGTGGGGCGGGGTATCGTGAATACATTAGCCAATCAGATAAAGGTAATGATTGATGATTACAGCGAGGCTTGGAATGCAACCGCGTGTAGCGGAAGTCTTTATGCTGGCTTAAATAACTTTATTAACACTCGAAAGCAGTAGCAACGCGACCTGAAATTCATTGGCTTGGGAGTCGGGACGCGAGGCTCGGAGGCAAGAAAAGCTGTAGTACGAGTGAGTCACGTGTATGGGGCTAGGGCTAAGTGGCAAACAGGTCACGTGATTGTTACTCTGGAGATGGAGGGGAGGATACCACATGAGGGACTGTTAACCTGGGGGATGGACTTGGGTCACATGACACACAAACTAGATTAGTTTCCAGTAGCAACCAATTGAATTCCAGCTTCTGTTTGTGTGAGAGGCATTGGAAAAAGAGAGCGGTAATTTGTCGGTTATTGGTTGTACGGCAGCCGTTACTGGTCGCTAATTGACCGGTAAATGGGCCAAGGTCAGGATCAATACAGAGGTCAGGCCAGGCAGCGGAGGGTCAGAATACCGCAAACGGGCAGACAACAGAAGGCAGGCACTTAGCAAGCTAAGGAACCTAATTGCTCAGGCACCAACCCACTGCGGAAAGTGCCTGAAATACCCCAGGGTTGCCAGCCATTGGTTGGTGAAGAGTAGACCGCGCATGCACTGGCCCTTTAAAAGTCGGAGGCGGCACGTGCACGCACCCTACGGGTTAAGAGACTTTGCTGGCAAGACGGTGCGGGGGAACAGTGCAGACCTGGCGGCCGGATCCACCGGGAAGGGTGAGTGATGCAGCCGCCGCTGTAACGGTGCAGCTCAGGCAGCATTCCCGTCAAAACGACGGGCAGCACGATGGGCGCCATTATAAGTCGCATGACGGATCCGATTCTGTGTCATGATTTGTAACGTTAGTGTGATCACGGCCTTAGCTGCTGATGCTTCAGATATCGCCTTCAGCTTCGCCAAATCTTCCATCAGCCATTTTGGGTCTCTTGGGACTGCGTTTTCTGTCTCCCAGTCCCTCACAGTATTCTCTCCTTCCTCTCCCTGGTGGCCATTTACAAGGACAGAACTCGCCTAGATCAGAATGCGTGCGGCAGTGCAGAGAAGTGTGTGTGACAGGAGGAGGAAGTAGCTAGCTTCTCCTCCGACGTGGGATGGAGGTCCGTACAACTGGCGATCCGGGTCACGACTGTAGTAAGAGATCAGACAGACATGTAGCGGGTGTGTTGTCCGAGCCGTCGGCCCTGATCCTGTCTTGTTTCGTTTCAGACACGGCCTTGATGAAATGAGGACTGCATTTGCCTCCGGCCGTCTACTCCGTACGTATTTTCCGCTGTGGCGGCTGCGCAGGAACGCTGCAAGTTTAGCTTCTATGCAGGAGGTGATGAAGCTGCAGGAGAAGAAACGGAGCAGCATCGTCTTCCCCGTGAGGGACCTGGAGAAGCTCCTGAGCCCCGACATTGACAGGACCAACTTCAGACTCTTTGATCCCACCATTGAGGAAATTACGGAGGCCGAGAGATGGTTCAGGCCGTCCGGAAAACACGTCATCGATTATTTCACGTCAGCGGTGAGAATGGATCACACTCCTGAGCTGCAGCAACCAGAGGTTAGTTCCACCAGGTCTACCCCCCCGGACACCCTCCAGACCTATCAGATCCTATGGAGCCGCTGCCTGGTCCCCGCTCCTCTGTCTCACATTACAGGCCAGCTGGATTGCATCCAATTAAAGGGGTTAGCCTCATGTGCAGCTAGTGATCTAAACTGTCCAACCCCTTTAATCTCGGGGTCTCTTCCCTTACTCTATTGTTGCACCTAAAAGAGATGTCTGGCCTAGAAGCCGAAAGCCCCAGTGGTTGTAACCTGTGACCAAGTAGAAAAAAAACACCTGTCCACGTACCCACCGTTCCTGAGCCGCTGCCTCATTCCCAGCCGCTTCCTGATCCTGCCTGACCAGAAGTTGCTTGGTCCCGTGACCACTGCAGCCAGTCACTGGCCTCAGCAGTCATTAATGCCTTTCTAGCACATGTGACCGCTGAAGCCAATGACTGGCCACGACAGTCACGGGACCAACTACCTCTGGTCCGATGGGGACTGGAAACAACTGGGAATGGGACACTGGAAACTACAAGATTGCAGACAAGTGTTTTTTTTTTTAATAGCCACAGGTTCCCATTATTTGTATTGTTGGCTTCCAGGCTGGACAACCCCTTGAAGCTGGGCATTCACATCAGACAGTACCCGACCCCTCCATACACTTGCATGCTCGGCAGAACTTGCCCAATGTAATTGAATATCAGATCAGGTAGACCTTAACCCCCTGTGCCTCTCTGCAAGATTTCTACAGGACGGGTCCAGGATCATGCAGTAAATCATGGAGGTTGGGGTACAGGCTGTGTTATCCCCCCCCCCCCCCCGCCTCCGCTGTCAGTCACTCGTCTCTCTCCGCAGGTCTGTTTCATCGGGAGAAGTAACGTGGGGAAATCCTCGCTCATCAAGTCCCTGTTTGCCTTGGTTCCAGGAATTGAAGTGAAAGTCTCCAAAACCCCAGTAAGTCTGACGTCCGAAAGATTGTGTGTGCGGGGGATGGACAGGAGGAGCGCCGGCGCCATGGTTTGTATTGTACCCATGTGGCAAGTGCTATATACAGGGTCTGGTCACTTGGAGGTATATACAATGGGGGGGTCACTTGGAGGTATATACAGTGGGGGTCACTTGGAGCCGTATACAGCGGGGGTCACTTGGAGCCGTATACAGCGGGGGTCACTTGGAGCCGTATACAGCGGGGTCACTTGGAGCCGTATACAGCGGGGGTCACTTGGAGCCGTATACAGCGGGGGTCACTTGGAGCCGTATACAGCGGGGGTCACTTGGAGCTGTATATACAGTGGGGGTCACTTGGAGCTGTATATACAGTGGGGGTCACTTGGAGCTGTATATACAGTGGGGGTCACTTGGAGCTGTATATACAGTGGGGGTCACTTGGAGCTGTATATACAGTGGGGGGTCACTTGGAGCTGTATATACAGTGGGGGTCACTTGGAGCTATATATACAGTGGGGGTCACTTGGAGCCATATATATACAGTGGGGGTCACTTGGAGCTGTATATACAGTGGGGGTCACTTGGAGCTGTATAAACAGTGGGGGTCACTTGGAGCTGTATAAACAGTGGGGGTCACTTGGAGCTGTATATACAGTGGGGGTCACTTGGAGCTGTATATACATTGGGGGTCGCTTGGAGCTATATATACAGTGGGGGTCACTTGGAGCCATATATATACAGTGGGGGTCACTTGGAGCCATATATATACAGTGGGGGTCACTTGGAGCTATATATACAGTGGGGGTCACTTGGAGCTGTATATACAGTGGGGGTCACTTGGAGCTGTATATACAGTGGGGGGCACTTGGAGCTGTATATACAGTGGGGGTCACTTGGAGCTGTATATACAGTGGGGGTCACTTGGAGCTGTATATACAGTGGGGGTCACTTGGAGCCATATATATACAGTGGGGGTCACTTGGAGCTATATATACAGTGGGGGTCACTTGGAGCTATATATACAGTGGGGGTCACTTGGAGCTGTATATACAGTGGGGGTCACTTGGAGCCATATATATACAGTGGGGGTCACTTGGAGCCGTATACAGTGGGGGTCACTTGGAGCTGTATATACAGTGGGGGTCACTTGGAGCTGTATATACAGTGGGGGTCACTTGAAGCTGTATATACAGTGGGGGTCACTTGGAGCTGTATATACAGTGGGGGTCACTTGGAGCTATATATACAGTGGGGGTCACTTGGAGCTATATATACAGTGGGGGTCACTTGGAGCCATATATATACAGTGGGGGTCACTTGGAGCCATATATGCAGTGGGGGTCACTTGGAGGTATATACAGTGGGGGTCACTTGGAGCTATATATACAGTGGGGGTCACTTGGAGGTATATACAGTGGGGGTCACTTGGAGCTATATATACAGTGGGGGTCACTTGGAGCTATATATACAGTGGGGGTCACTTGGAGGTATATACAGTGGGGGTCACTTGGAGCTATATATACAGTGGGGGTCACACGCCAGTGTAAGTAAAAACCCCGACCCATTTATTAAGAGACACTCACCTCTTAATAAGTTTGTTGCATCTTCTGCTGTCCATGTGCTAGAACTGAGACCCACTCCGACCAGGATTAGATTCCTGATGTAATGGGCACCAGTTTTCTGACGCACACGTTAAATTTGCTGGGTCGCGGAGATCCGACCCACGGGGCACCTGCCCTCACCGCTTTTGTAAAAGTGGCGAGTGTGTCGGAGAAAGCAAAACAGGTGCAGGTTGTGTCACACAATGGCGCTTGCAGTAAAATGTGCGACTTTCTTATAGGACTAAGGCTGTGTACTGGTGTGGAGCTACACGACCTCAATTCCAAAAAGGTTGGGGCGCTGTGTAACATGTAAATCTCATGAACCCATGTTGTATCAGATGATGAAAGTGAGACAGTTTACCATTTCATGAAAACATTCACTCATTTAGACCTTCATGGCAGCAACAAATCTCAAAAAGTTGGGGCATGGCCATGTCTACCATTGTGTAGCATCCCCCCTTCTAACAACGGTAAACGTCTGGGAAGGGAGGAGACCAATGGCTGGAGTTTTGGGAGAGGAACGTTGTCCCAGTCTTGTCTGATTTTGGATTCTTGTCGTATTTTTCCTTTACTATGGGTGAAAGGTCTGGGGTGCAGACGGCCAGTTCAGCCGCGGACTCTTCTAGTGAGAAGCCATGGCATTGTGATGGTTTATCCTTGTCTTGCTGGAATATCCAAGGCCTTCCCTGGAAAGAACGTGGTCTGGATGGAAGGATATGTTGTTTTAGAACCTCTACATACCGATCAGCATGCATAGTGCCTTTCCAGACGTGTAAGCTGCCCACACCATCAGAGATGCAGACTTTGGACCTGTGCACTGATACCAAGCCGGATGGTCCCTCTCCTCTTGAGTCTGCAGGACACGGCGTCCATGGTTTCCAAAAAGAATTTCAAATGTTGACTCCTCTGACCACAGGACAGTTTTCCATATTCCCTCAGTCCATGTTACGTGAGCTTTGGCCTGGAGAAGATGGTAGTGTTTCTGGATTGTGAAGACTTCTTCTCTGCATGATACAGCTTTAACTTGCACTTACGGATTACATGGCGATCTCTGTTAACAGACAGTGATTTTTGGAAGTGTTCCCGATCCATGCAGGGATCTCCAGTACAGAGTCGGGCCTGTTTTTAATGCAGTGCCGCCTGAGGGCCCATAGATCAGGAGCATCCAGTATTGACCATCGGCCTTGTCCCTTGCGCACACGGATTTCTACGGATTCTCTGAATCTTTTACGGATATTTATATATTGTAGATTGTGAGAGATAGTCTTCTTAAAGGGTCATTTTTCAGAATTTGTTCTGCCATCTTTAGATGCGGTTTTCGCAGATGGGTGAACCTCTGCCCATCTCTACTTCTGAGAGACTCTGCCTCTCTAATGTTCTCCTTTTATACCCGTCACGTCACTTAGCAGCACATTGCTCCTCCAGATGTTTTTTATTTGTACCACTTACTTTTCCAGCCTTTTGTTGCCCCCGTCCCAACCTTTTTGGGATACGTTGCTGCTACCAAGTTCATGTCTCCCTTTCATCACCTGATATGTGTTCTGTGATCTAGTGTGATCTATGGGATTTGCAGATCATTGCATTCTGGTTTTATATACATTTTACACAGCACCCCAACTTTTTGGGGGGCATTGAGGGTTGTAATTAATGACCCCCCCAATGTCTGATCACTTGGTGCTATATACAGTGTCTGAGGTCCCAGTGTGGCATGTACACTATCTGATAACTCAGTGGTAGATGCAGAATACACTGCTCAATGCCAGAGGATGAAACCGTATAGAAAGTCCACTATCCCTGATGATGTATACAGTGCGCCATGCTCGATAATCAAGCGGTATATACAATTACAGTGTCCAATCAGTAGGTGGTACATACTGTCTGGTGATTCAAGGGTGCATAATGTTCGGTTATTTGTTGGAGTATATACATGTACATGGACACGTTGGTTTAATTCCCGTTGGACCTCCCATTTACAGCAGGACTCTCATCTTTTAGCCAAAACAGAGGACGACTACAAAGAGCGACATGCACGGTGGAGGACCCGGCGCGTCCTTGCATTACACATACAGTCCATTAAAGGGGTTGTCAGAGTTATGAAAAAAAATATATATAGCACTGAAACTCTGATGGGCAGCAATATATAACTAAGGGTACTTTCACACTAGCGTTTTTCTTTTCCGGCATAGAGTTCCGTCACAGGCATATCCCCATGCATTCTGAATGGAGAGTAATCCGTTCAGGATGCATCAGGATGTCTTCAGTTCAGTCGTTTTGACTGATCAGGCAAAAGAGAAAACCGCAGCATGCTACGGTTTTATCTCCGGCCCAAAAAACTGAAGACTTGCCTGAACGCCGGATCCGGCATTTTTTCCCATAGGGATGTATTAGTGCCGGATCCGGCGTTCAGAATACCGGAATGCCGGATCCGTCGTTCCGTTATGCGCATGCGCAGACTGGAAAAAAAGGTGAAAAAAAATAAATGCCGGATCCGTTTTGCCGGATGACACCGGAACCACGGATCCGGCATTTCAATGCATTTTTTTTTTAACTGATCAGGCATTTTTAAGACTGATCAGGATCCTGATCAGTCTTACTAATGCCATCAGTTAGCATACATTTTGCCTGATCCGGCAGGCAGTTCCGGCGACGGAACTGCTTGCCGGATCTCTCTGCCGCAAGTGTGAAAGTACCCTTAGCTAAGCAAGTATTATGCAAAAATTAAATGTTTCCTCATTTCCCTGGTTCTTTTCTGGCCCTTTGTTTACATGCAGTTAAAAACACTCTCTGCCCCTCCCCCTGCACTACTAAGGGAGTGGATACAAGAGCTGCCCTGAGTGCTGGGAGAATCAGCAGCATCTTGTAAGTGTAGAACTACAAGTCCCAGCTGTATAATGACACTGCTAAGGGAGTGAATACAAGAGCTGCCCTGAGTGACATGTCTGCCTGCTGGGAGACTCAGCAGCATGATGTATGTGTAGAACTATAAGTCCCAGCTGTATAATGACACACAGGATCTTCCCCCTACCTTCTTGTGCAATGCTCTCTCTAGTCTGTCAGATCCTGTGCCCAGAATTGTCACTGCTGCAGCTAGCCAGTATGTGCAGCTGACGGGGTTAAGAATCCTAGCAGAGAGCAGACGGCAGTGAAGGGGGCGTGGCCAGCTTGTAAACAACCTTTATCAGAGCAGGGAGAGGGAGAGAAGCTGACATCACAGGTCATGTGACCCTCAGTGAAATCTGAGAAACCAGCCACTGGAGATAAAGGGAGTGAATTGGAAAGCTGTTACATTTGCCTAGTTAGGAACATAGAACAAAAAAATAACTCTGACAACCCCTTTAAGTTTAATGAGAACTGTGTAATACATAATTTCCCCTGTGGGGGCACTGCAGGGAAATCAAACTCTTGCTGCCAGGTTTCCCCACAGATTACAGGTCCCTTCTAAGAATGGACGCCATAAACCCTCTCACATCTACTATTCTTTAGTATAAAAATGACATCATCTAGTTTTTTTAAATACTTTTATGATCTACTGATGATGTTTCTACTTTAAGGGCCACACAAAAAAAATGAACTTCTTCAAAGTGGGAAAAGCCTTCACCCTGGTGGACATGCCAGGCTACGGGTATAAAGCCCCGGAGGACTTCGGGGATATGGTGGAAGCGTACATCCAGGAGAGACGCAGGTAGGTTGTGTGCAGCCATAGGTGACCCTTCTAATCCCGTTTTCACATTTGGATGCGACAGACACCAACTCATTATATTTGGATCTTGCAGCCTAAAAAGGACCTTTTTGCTGGTGGACGGGTCAATCGGGATCCAGAAAGCAGATTTAATTGCAGTGGAGATGTGTGAAGAGCTTGGAATTCCTTATGTTGTAAGTTATTACACAGTGTGCGGCCCCTGTAGCATCTTGTGCTGCTATGCTGATGTGACCGCTGATAGCAATTACATGTGCAGTCAGCCCAAGAAACGGGAGGAGTAATAGTAGTAAGAATGGTGGTCGTAATTAGTACTCACTCCGATGGTCCCCTGAGCCGTGCAGTGATGAGAAGGGTGCACTTTTATTCCCTGTGGGGCATACCCTGGTGTTGCGGGTTCTCCTGCTTGATGGTGGTCCGGGTGCCCTTGATGGTGAGAAATTGTGAGGTTTCGGGCAGGGTCTCCGGCAGCGCTGGAGGCAAGCATGAGGCAGTTGTGCAGTAGAACAGTTCTTTACTGAATGAAGCTCGGGCACATCAGTATAGCTCTCAGCATGTATGGACCAGAAGATGTTACACAAGTGCACTCACAGGCCACACGGCTGCAAAAGTAGTTAATGGGCCATGAGGTCTCCTGAAAGTTATTCTTCTCACACTGCACTTCACTAGCTGACTCTTGCATAAGCATCTTGAATAGCGGTGCAACACTTCTCTTGTGGGATGCAACCACAGGGCGGACCTAAACGTCAGACTAAGCTCTATACCTTTTGTACAGGTTGTCCTACTTACAGTTAAGGTTACTACAGGTTTCCACTGCGGGATATAGTATAGTGGGCATATCCAGATTCTGTCTTTTAAAAGCTTGTCCAGGGTCCCACGCCTTTACACTCATGAACAATGTGGCTGTGGAGTCTAGAAGCTGCTTTTTAGCAGTTTCTGCTCCATCTGATTCTTATTTAAAGAGGACCTTTCATGTTATTTTATTTATTTTTTAAGCCTACTACCTTATGAAGTAGTCCGCCTGCTGCAGATGCTCCCCTGCGGATTTGGAAAAAAACTCACAAGATCAGACCATGAAAGCGAGTATTAGGGCTCATGCACAAAGCAGTTCCATGCATTGGGGACCACAATTTGTGATTTCCTCCAATGCACAGGCAACATCTATGCGGATTGCGCAGACGGATCCAGACCCATTCAACTTGAATGGGTCCGTGATCCGTCCGCACATGCACTACTTTTTTGCAGTGCGGAGGCACGGTCAGGAACCCCACGGAAGCACTCTGTAGTGCTTCCTTGGGGTCCCGTGCCTCTGTTTACCAGACCTTCCAGGTGCGGGGTGCACATGGCCAGTGCCTGTGTATTGCGGACCTGCTGTTTGCGGTCCACAATGCAGGCACGACCGGGCAACAAGGCCTTATACTCGCTTACATAGGCTGTTCTCTTGAGATTTGAGAAGACAGACTTCTTTAAAACGTTTTCCCACAGACTTCTCAAAAGGACACCAAAGGTCTGGAAAAAAAATTTGTAAAAAAAAATATATATAAAAAGACAAAATGTGACCTCATACTACAGGGTGAAATAAGATGAATGCTTTTACTCACTTTATCTGTGGTGTCCATGTTGTAGCTGCTTTTCTCAGCTCAAGGGAGGGCCGGCTGCTAGGGAAGCCGTATACAGGGACAGATTCTCATTACGGACTCTGCTGTCGCTTTCATATAGATGATCAGGAATATATATATATATATATATATATATATACACACACACACACACCCCCCCCCCCCCCCCCCCCGACCGGGGTAAGCAGGGAGGACAAAGGAGCCAGGAGGACTCTATAGGGTGGAGGGTTGCTATGTACTCAGCAAAAAGGGATGAAGCATGCCCAGGATACCACAAGAAAAGTGACTGGTGAAACTGCTGCGTAGACAGTCAGGTAGGTCACTAGGAATATGCCTTTAATAGAAGACATTTGCTTTCTGCAGATCATCATGACAAAGATGGACAGATCCCGGCCCGCTGTCCTGGTCACACAGTTCATGCAGATTCAGGACTTCATCAGGTCTCAGACGTTGGGCTGCTTTCCCGAGCCCTTCTTGGTCAGGTAATGTGATGATGCTCCATTTGCTCCTCCATACGGTGATACACAGTACCGTATTCTTCCTGCAGTCATGTATGTGTGAACAGAGCATTAAACCGTAGCCTTTTCTCTTGTAGCGCTCTGCATTTCTCAGGGATTCATCTCCTCAGATGTTTCATCGCCCACGTGACGGGAAACCATCCAAAAGTCAGCTAAGTGACAAGCGTCGTAATCCCAACCAGTTCTCCAGGAGGAGAGCGTGGCAGAGGAAGCCACAGGCTTGTGGTAGAAGGGGCTCATGGGCCCAACGTCACCTCCCGGAGTAAGGTCTCGTTCACACATCACTATGGTATGCTGGATCCCAGAGAAGAGACTAAGAAAACTTTCCTTTATACTTTTATATCCATGACCCAATAAAGTCTGACAACGGCAGCGTTTGGTCCCCGCCGTACTCCAGTGCAGGATAAGGAAGAATCCTAGGAGGACTGGACGTTTCTGACCATGGACACAGTATATGGACTTCCAAGCCCTCGGTTAGTGGGAGCAGAGTAGACACTCAAGTGTATTTATCATTACAGAACATTAAAACACCAAAAAAAAAAAACTGTGTGCAACTGCGGATGTGTATAGGATTGAGTATAATCAGAATTATATCTGAGGTCTCAGGTTCAAGGCCGTCAGTGCCCGTGCATTGCGGACCGCAGCACGGGCACTGACGGACTACGGCCTTGAGCATGAGACCTCAGATATAATTCTGTCCATGTGGCCACGGACCCATTCACTTGAATTGGGTCCATGATCCATTCGCAGCGCAAAAAAATTAGGACATGCACAATTTTTTTTCCAAAGCGGAGACACGGACAGAAACGCTCCATAGTGCTTCCACACTGTATCTGGCCGATTGCAGACGCATTCAAGTGAACGGGTCTGCATCTGTATAACAGAGTGCACATGGCTGGTGCCTGTGTATTGCGGACCGGCCATTTGCAGTCCACAATACAGGCACGGACCGTCTGCATGAGGCATTACCTGCAGATTTTGGGTGCACTGCTGAGTGGGCGAAGGACTCTTGTCCTGGTGTGCTCTGAGCGTCATCCCCCTCCCTTCAGTTTACAGGTTTATACTAGAATGATTTTTATGAAGCTTCTGAACATTGCAGAGAGAGATCATCCAGAGCGGGCGAGGGGCAGCCCGATATAATAAGGCGCGTTCGCCTTCTATTAGAGTTTTATCTGTTCACGTGTACCACGCATCTGTGAAGACATTTTAGGTGCCCTTATGACATTCAATCTGAAGGCATGATTTACACATCCAGGTCTGTGATGCATCCGTGAAGGATCTGCGTTTGGACTGTGTGTCCGTTTTTTTGCTCTCCGTGTGTCATGGACACTTTACAGCTGAAAACTCATTCTCACAGCCTCTCCTCTAGTGATGAGTGAAACGAGCTTCAGATAATAGATCCAAAGTCACTTTGTTCAAAACTTCAGATTAATGCTGTACGGAGATCAGTCCTCACATGTACGGCCTCCAATAGAGCAAAGTGATTCACGAAATCTCACGAGAATTTGTTGAATAACTTCTGTAATTGATTTTTAAAGTGGACGCCCACTTTAAAACTTGGACCAGAGACTAAGCAAATAACTAAACTTCACCTCGTCATAGGCCATACATTTTATTGCTGTATGGAGACGGATCTCCGTACAGCATTAGGGCTCATGCACACGACCGTATGGCGGAATGGAACAGCTGGCCCCTAATAGAACAGTCCTATCCTAGTCTGTAATACGGACAATAGGACATGTTCTATTTTTTTTGCAGAACGGACACAAGAAACCAGAATGCACACAGAGTACCGTCCTTTTTTTGCGGACCCATTGAAATGAATGGTTCCACAAAAAAAAAAGTTCACGTGCATGAGCCCTTAATCCAAGGTTTTGAGTGACGAGACTTTGGATCTAGGATGCGAGGTTGCTTCGCTCATCACTAATCTCCTCCGAAACACTGATAGCATCTGTGTTTTTCGCAGACAGACTATAATGGGGTGATGGGTGTGAACGAACAAAATAGAGCGTGATTCAGTGCTAAAACACATGTGTGAATACACACCTTAAAATGAATGGGTACACCATAGATAATGCCAGGAGCTGATGGATCCCATTGACTACACCATTATTCAGAGATGCAAGCAGTTATAGATAATCTTATTATGAAAGAGCCCCGATTGAACAGTTTGAGGCTACAATTCAGAATAAAAAAATAAATAAAAAATAGTATTCAAACAAAGGCCTCATGCACGCGAATTACGTTTTAGTCCGCATCCGAGCTGCAGTTTTTGCGGCTTGGATGCCGACCCATTCACTGTGTGCTGTCTGCATCAGTTGCTCCAATCAGTGGTCCGCAAAAAAATAAAATAAATATATATATATTTATAACCTGTCCTATTCTAGTCCGTTTTGCAGACAAGAATAGGCAGTTATTTTAAAAGCTGTCCGTGCAGTTATGCAAATTTCAGAACGCACACGGACGCCAGTGTTTTGCGGATCCGCAATTTGCAGACTGCAAAACACAACAGGCGTGTGAATGAGGCCAAAACCCAAATATTTTAAAAGCATTGGGGGGGGCCCCCCCCCCCCCCCCCCCCACGCCTCAACTAGAAATGAGTATTAGGCCTCATGCACACGACCCGCAAAAACTGGGTCCGTAGGTCCGTGATCCGTGACAGTTTTTTCGTCCGTGGGTCTTCCTTGATTTTTGGAGGATCCACGGACATGAAAAAAAAGTCGTTTTGGTGTCCGCCTGGCCGTGCGGAGCCAAACGGATCCGTCCTGAATTACAATGCAAGTCAATGGGGACGGATCCGTTTGATGTTGACACAATATGGTGCCATTTCAAACGTATCCGTCCCCATTGACTTTCAATGTAAAGTCTGGAGTTCTTTTATACCATCGGATTGGAGTTTTCTCCAATCCGATGGTATATTTTAACTTGAAGCGTCCCCATCACCATGGGAACGCCTCTATGTTGTTAGAATATACTGTCTGATATGAGCTACTTCGTGAAACTCAGATCCGACAGTATATTCTAACACAGAGGCGTTCCCATGGTGATGGGGACGCTTCTAGTTAGAATACACTACAAACTTTGTACAAGACTGCCCCCTGCTGCCTGGCAGCAACCGATCTCTTACAGGGGGCCGTGATCAGCACAATTAACTCCTCAGGTGCCGCACCTGAAGGGGTTAATTGTACTATCATATCCCCCTGTAAGAGATCAGGGCTGCCAGGCAGCAGAGGGCAGACCCCCCCCTCCCCAGTTTGAATATCGTTGGTGGCACAGTGTGCACCCCCCATCGGATCCCCCTTCCTCCCTCTATTGTTATAAATCGTTGGTGGCACAGTGTGCGCCCCCCGTCCTCCCTCTAGAGTAATAAATCGTTGGTGGGACAGTGTGCGCCCCCCATCGGCCCCCCTCCCTCTATGGCAGTAACAACATTGGTGGCAGTGTGCGGCCTCCCATTCCCTCTCTCCCCCCCCCCCCCCCCCCCCGATCATTGGTGGCAGCGGAGTTCCGATCGGAGTCCCAGTTTAATCGCTGGGGCTCCGATCGGTAACCATGGCAACCAGGACGCTACTGCAGTCCTGGTTGCCATGGTTACTTAGCAATAGTAGAAGACTCATAGTTACCTGCTTGCTGTTGCGATGTCTGTGTCCGGCCGGGAGCTCCACCTACTGGTAAGTGACAGGTCTGTGCGGCGCATTACTAAAGAACTGTCACTTACCAGTAGGAGGAGCTCCCGGCCGGTCACAGACATCGCAGCAGCAAGCAGGTAAGTATGAATCTTCTACTGTTGTACTATTGCTAAGTAACCATGGCAACCAGGGCTGCAATAGCTTCCTGGTTGCCATGGTTACCGATCGGAGCCCCAGCGATTAAACTGGGACTCCAATCGGAACTCCGCTGCCACCAATGATGGGGGGGGGGGAAATGGGAGGCCGCACACTGACACCAATGTTGTTAATTGCTATAGAGGGAGGGGGGCCGATGGGGGGTGCACACTGTGCCACCAACGATTTATTACACTAGAGGGAGGAAAGGGGGGTCCGATGGGGGGTGCACACTGTGCCACCAACAATATTCAAACTGGGGAGGGGGGGGGTCTGCCCTCTGCTGCCTGGCAGCCCTGATCTCTTACAGGGGGATATGATAGTACAATTAACCCCTTCAGGTGCCGCACCTGACGGGGTTAATTGTGCTATCATATCCCCCTGTAAGAGATCGGGTGCTGCCAGGCAGCAGGGGGCAGTCTTGTACAAAGTTTGTAGTGTATTCTAACTAGAAGCGTCACCATCACCATGGGAACGCCTCTGTGTTAGAATATACTGTCGGATATGAGTTTTCACGGAGTGAACACTTAGATCAGAAAAAGCTTTTATGCAGACGGATCTTCGGATCCGTCTGTATGAAAGCAACCTACGGCCACGGATCACGGACACGGACGCCAATCTTGTGTGCATCCGTGTTCTTTCACGGACCCATTGACTTGAATGGGTCCGTGAACCGTTGTCCGTCAAAAAAATAGGACAGGTCATATTTTTTTGACGGACAGGATACACGGATCACGGCCTCTGCTGCAAAACGGTGCATTTTCCGATTTTTCCACGGACCCATTGAAAGTCAATGGGTCCGCGAAAAAAAAAGGAAAACGGCACAACGGCCAGCGATGCACACAACGGTCGTGTGCATGAGGCTTTACACTCACCGGTAATCCGGTTTCCTGGAAGTCTCCATGACACCACATGCTGAGATAGACTCCCTCCTGATTGGACAGGAAAAACAGAGGTTAAAACCCCCACCCCCTCCTCACATCACCAGTGTATTTTAACGAAGAACCCCAGGATGAAAGGATAATAGCTAATAGCAGAAAAAAGGGTGGGATGTATGTGGTGTCATGGAGACTTCCAGGAAACCGGATTACCGGTGAGTGTAATACTCATTTCCCCAGTAGTCTCCATGACACCACATGCTGAGATAATATCAAAGATACCATTGGGGGGGGGGGGGGGGGGGGGGGGGGGGACTGCCAACAGGACCTTATGTCCGAATCTTAGGTCATCATTAGCGGCTAAGTCTAGCCTGTAGTGCTTAGTGAAGGTATGAACTCTTTTCCAGGTTGCTGCCCTGCAAATCTGTTGTAAGGAGGCTGAAGCTTTTTCCGCCCAGGAGGCGGCAATGCCTCTCGTAGAATGTGCCTTTAGGAAAGCAGGGACATCTTTCCCCTGAGCTTTGTATGCTTCGGAGATGGCCATCTTAATCCATCTGGAGATGGAACTTTTCGCCGCTTTCTTCCCCTTGTTAGGACCTGAAAATT
Source organism: Bufo gargarizans (assembly GCF_014858855.1). Classification (NCBI taxonomy): domain Eukaryota; kingdom Metazoa; phylum Chordata; class Amphibia; order Anura; family Bufonidae; genus Bufo; species Bufo gargarizans. The sequence goes on along the minus strand of NC_058082.1, from coordinate 560,255,087 downwards.
GGACAAACTAATTTTTGTCTATTCTCCAATGACTGGTAGCTTCCAGGTACTTTAAGACCGCTCTCCGAACATCTAGTGTATGGTAAGTGATTTCCTGATCATTTTTCGGGTCGTCACAGAATGAAGGAAGAACGATGTCCTGAGACCTATGGAATGTCGAAACTACCTTGGGGAGGAAATTCGGATCTAGTTTGAAAACTAATTTGTCCTCAAATACTGCAAGGAATGGTTCTTGGATGGACAAGGCCTGTAGCTCACAGACCCTTCTGGCTGAGGTTATTGCCACCAAGAAAATAGTTTTAATGGTAAGCCATTTGATGTGGGTAGAGTCCAGAGGTTCGAACGGATCGGAGGTTAGACCCCCTAGTACTGTATTGAGGTTCCATGGTGCCACCATGTTTCTAATTGTAGGTCTGATCCTATCTGCTGCCTTAAGGAATCTGGATATCCAGGGATGTTCTGTTAGTTTGGTATTATAGAGTGCTCCTAGAGCCGATACCTGGACCCTAAGGGTATTGGGGGATAGACCTAAATCTAGCCCTTCCTGAAGAAAAAGCGAGGATTAGCGAGATGTTGGCTCTGAACTGGTTGAAGGAGGTTCCAGACCAATCAGCAAATTTCTTCCATATTTTTAGATACTTGTCGTTGGTACTCTGTTTCCTGCTAAGGAGTAAGGTGTTCACTACTTTTTTTAGATAAACCAAACATTAATAAGTTGGATTCTTCAGAATCCAGGCTGTTAATTTTAGTATTTTTAGGTCTGGGTGAGTGATAGGCCCCTGATTTAGAAGGTCCGGCCTCCGATGTAGAGGGAGAGGAGCTTCCATGCTGAGGGCTTTCAAGAGAGAACCAACTTCTCTTGGGTCAGAAGGGGGTTATCAGGATTAGTGTACATTTTTCTTTTAGGAACTTCTGTAGTACTCTGGGGATAAGAGCAAATGGGGGGTGGGGGGGGGGAACGCGTAGACTAAGTTTGTTGTCCAACTCTGGTTGAAGGAGTCTACTGCCCAAGGATGATCCCTGGGGTTGAGGGGAAAAGAATTGGTTTAGTTGATGATTTCTCCTGGATGCAAACAGGTCTATCGTCGGCTTGCCCCATTTCTTTGTGATCAGGTGGAAGGTTTCTGGTGCCAACATCCATTCCCCTGGGTCTAGTCTGTGCCGGCTTAGGTAATCGGCCTGAATGTTTAAAACCCCCTTCAGATGAACCGCTGAAAGAGATTGTATATTGTCTTCTGCCCAGGAAAAGATTTTGTTTGCCAGGCTCTGTAGTAGGCGATGCCTTGTGCCTCCCTGGTGTTGGATGAAGGCCACGGCTGTAGCGTTGTCCGAGTAGACTAGTACGTGACGACCTTCCGCCCACTGACTTGTGCGTTTCAGTGCTTCCCACACTGCCCTCAGCTCCTTGAAATTCGAGGATTGTTGTCTCACATAATTCCCCCATGTTCCCTGGTAGGCGTTTCCCTGGACGACCGCTCCCCAACCGTGGAGGCTGGAATTTGTCGTAATGACTAGGGGGAGATCTTGTGCCCAGAAGATCCCCTTCTCTAGGTTGGATTTGCTGAGCCACCAATTTAGTGATTTTTTGGTCTCCGCATCTAGAAATATTTTCCTCTCTAGAGTTAATTGTGATCTGTTCCATTTGTCTAAAATGAACTTCTGGAGCGGCCTTAGATGGAACTGTGCCCAGGCTACTGCTGGGATGCAGGCTGAAAGACTCCCTAACACCTTCATGGCCTGTCTTATTGAACAGAACTTCTCCTTCTTGAATTTCCTCAAGGCTGTTTGAAGTTTTACTATCTTTTGGGGTGGAAGAAAGGATCTTTGGGAAACTGTCTAAAGTTATGCCCAAAAAAACCTTCCGTTTGGACGGGATTAAATCAGATTTCCTCCAATTGATGAGCCAACCTAGGTTCTGTAGATGATCCAGGACTAACCTGAGATGGGTTTCCAGGGTCTCCATGTTGTCTACCAGTAGGTCGTCCAGATAGGGGATCACACAAATTGCCTTTTCTCTCAGGGTTGTCAAGGCTTCCGCCATTATTTTGGTGAAAACCCTTGGGGCAGACGAGATCCCAAAGGGGAGAAACTTGAACTGGAAATGCAGAATATTTCCCTCCAGTTCTATCGCGAACCTTAGGAATTTCCTTGACGACCTGTGAATTGGGACGTGATAATAGGTGTCGCTTAAATCTATTGTGGCCATCACTGCATCCTTCTTTAAAGAGCTTCACTGTTGACTTCAGGGTCTCCATTTTTTAAATTTTTGATATCTCACGTATTTGTTTAGGTGTTTCAAATTTATAATCACTCTGGATTTCCCGTTTAGGAATAGAATCCCAGTCTTGTCTGATCTTTTGGAATGGGCTCTATGGCGGCCAAGGTTAATAAGTTCTTTATGTCGTTTTTTAAGGTAGTAGTTTGAGATGGGGGAAGGGTAGTGATCACATATTTCTCTGTGGAGGGGAAGAGAGTAGATCTATCAAGTAACCCTCTTCTATAATACTTAAAAATCCACCGGCTTTTTGTTACGTGCTCCCAAGATCCCAGAAAGGAGCTGAGTCTTCCCCCCACTGGTATGGAGTCATTGCTTGCTGTTGGATGTGGAGGCTTCAGCCCGGTTTGGGTTGAAGAGGAAACTTCTCCCCCTGCCTCCCTTCGCATAGCTCCACCTCCCAGTCTTCCCTTTATCTTTTTTATTCTCGGGCTGAAAGAATCGGTCACGAAAGGGCTGCCTTTTTTGTTTATATCTTTCCTCTGAAAAACCCCTCTTTGTCGCATTTTCTAGGATTTTATCTAAATCTTCTCCGAAAACGTACTGACCGTGGAAGGGAAGTGCGATTAATTTATTTTTGGATGCGATATCTCCTGACCACGCTTTAAGCCATAGTGCCCTCCTCGCTGTATTTGAGAGAACAGCTGTACGGGCTGATAGTTTAACTGATTCAGCTGCTGCGTCTGCTAGAAAGGAGGTTGCCATCTTTAACAGAGGCAAGCTCTCTAGAATTTGATCCCGCGGTGTCTTATTGAACAGATGTATCTCCAGCTGTTCTAGCCAAAGGTTTAGTGTTCTGGCCACACATGTAGAGGCCACGCCCGGTTTGAGAAGGGCCGCCGTAGTCTCCCAGGTCCTTAAGAGACTCTCCGCTTTCCTGTCTAGAGGATCTTTTAGCTGCGCTGAGTCCTCGAACGGTAGCGCCGTATGTTTTGCCACCTTAGCCACCGGCGCGTCTACTTTCGGTATTGTCTCCCAGTCCGTACAGTCCTCCTGGCTAAAGGGGTAACGCCTCTTGATTCCCCTTGGGATAAAGGATCCTTTATCCGGTTTTTCTTGTTGGGTAGATTTAGGAGCTTTAGGTATCTCCATCTGAATGGTGGCCCTGATAAGTTAATCAATATCTTCGGGATTAAACAGGAAGCGCTTGTATTCACCCTCTTAGTCTGAAGATGCCGGGTGTTTTTGCACCGATTCGGAGTCTGAGACCGCCAGCCCCTCAGTCGGAATCCAGGATAAGCGATTTAATGCTACGGGCGTCCTGAGGGGGGGCTTTGGGGGGAGAAGGTTCCTTGGCAGTTAAGGCCAGCTGGACCTCTTAACTACTTTTCTAATGTCTTCAATTAAACTAGAAGACTCAGATTTGATGACACTGGAGGTACATTCTTTACACAGGGGCTTGGATCCAGTGTTAGACAATCTTTTGCAGCATATACCACACTTCCTAGTTTTTTTTAGCTGTAGAAGCCGAATCCTTTTCTCCCTGAAACAGTAAGGGAGGAAAGGATGAGCAGACTGAACCATCTATACAAAGCATGTGCCTGAGAGCAGGTTACTCACTGTCCCAGGGTTTGATGCAGGCTCGGTTCCAGAGCCCGGCGTGAGGGGTGTACTCATCCTTACTCCCGACCGCTCCAGAGATGCTCCACCAAACACCAGAGCCACGCTATGCAGGGCGCCATTACACAGGTCCTGTGAGTTTTTATAGTGCTTCCTAGGCTTCAGGACCTGTGGCGCATGTAAATGACGTCAGCGCGCTTTGCTCCGCCCCTGGCGTCTGACTTCATTCTCCTGCCGGCCGGGACACATCAAAGTGCCGATCCGCCGCATTCTTCCTTCCCCCTGCATCAAGCCCTCCGGGACCGCCGCAGAGGGAATCTTCGCAGGGGCAACTCGTCAGTGCCCGAGCCCAGGACTACCCGAACGGAGGAGGGGAGAGCTGCACTGCAGATCCGACCTCGGCCTGTGAATGAATCAATCCAGGTGAGCCCAAACAAGCTCTGTGCACCTCTCCTGCTTCCTATCCTGATGGGACAGGAAAAACACTGGTGATGTGAGGAGGGGGTGGGGGTTTTAACCTCTGTTTTTCCTGTCCAATCAGAAGGGAGTCGATCTCAGCATGTGGTGTCATGGAGACGACTGGGGAAAAGTAGATTCCATTTGCTTTGCTCTGATAAAAGGACTTACTGGGCTACACTCAGTTGGACCTAGTGTGAATAATAGAGGGATGGCACAACAGTCATAATCGATGCTCCAGCATTGCCATTACAGACATGTCAGAAGTTAGATCAGAGAATGGGCCATGTTCTCCAAATAAAAATCCACATCTTTAGATTTTATGTTAACTTTATTGAAAAATTTTAAAATCCACTGCAAAATCAAGTTGCAAGCGCCATTCCTGAAATGAGTGGTCACTCCAGGTTAGTTGCTTTTTACTCAGGATTTTAAAATTAAAAAATATATAAAAACCTAGATAACACTGAAAAACACATTTTATGAAATACTGGAAAAAAAAAATGCACATCTGAGTGCAAATCCAAAGAAGTCCAAGTGATAACTGGTCAAATCCCAACTGCCTTATCTTGGACTTTAATAGCATTGGTAGAGGAACCCTTGGAGATCATATGGAATCGGGTTTTACAGTGAGACGCCATTAGTCTACAGCCACCTGGTATGGTCTATGCTGTTGATTGAACCAACTGGTACTCCGGGGGGTGATGCTCCTCTCCATCATCTTCCTCTTTCTTCTGTTCTACTGAGTGGTGAATTCCAACAAGCATTTCATAAATAAATGTTCCAATGACCCCACCAATCATGGGGCCCAATACCGGGACCCACCACCAGTTGTCACCAGCCCTAAAAGAAAGAAAATGTTTGCCAGGGGTTAGTTTGTTCTGATGGAATAAGAAGTCACAATGAGGTCTTGTTCACAATGTGTATGGTTATGTAAAGCCCAAACCAGGAGTCACTTATATAGAGGACCCTTCCCCTCTGACATGTCTTAGTTACTACTTGCATTCCCCATGTAACAATTCTGGAGCATCTATGTATACAACTCTGTGGGGCCATTACGCCTACTAGAAGTTTCAAATTAATTGGTAGCAGCGAAGGTCTGGCTGGGTGTTACAGGATTGGGGGGGGTCCTGCACTGTGACAGTGGCAGCATTGATTGGATAGTGTCAAACTCTGCAGGGACAACCCCAACTGGTAACTCCCAGCTGGACCTTCATTGCAGACTGCTAGCTATTCACTTATAACATCTGGCAGGAGAGGGGACAGCTCCTCTTTAAACAAAACAAAAAAAAAAGCAAGCTTAAGGCTACTTTCACACTGACGTTTTGACTTTCCATTTGTGAGACCCGTTCAGGGATCTCACATGCGGTCCAAAACGGATCAGTTTTGCCTTTAGTGCATTCTGAATGGCTAAGGATCCGCTCAAAATGCATCAGTTTGCCTCCGTTCCGTCTCCATTCCGCTTTGGAGGCTGACACCATAACGTTGCCTGCAGCGTTGGTGTCAGTCTGGCGAAACGGATCAGTCCTGACACACAATACAAGTCAATGGGGACGGATCCGTTTTCACTGACACTATATGGCACAATAAAAAAACGGATCCATCCTCCATTGGTGTTCAAAACGGATCCATTTTGGCAATGTTAAAGAGAATACAAACGTTGAACGGATCAGTCTGTGCAGATCCATGACGGATCCACACCAAACGCCAGTGTGAAAGTAGCCTTATTGTATATTAGTAGACTCCTCCCCAGCGCTTACCTGAGGTCCCGAAATGTATGTGTGTGGGGAGGGAGTCTCTTCCTTACATCCAGTATACAGACTGCACTTCCCATAGTGCCAGCTCTGTGCAGACTGAACCAGCAGAGGGCGCCCGAAGACTTCAGCCTGAACTGTGAACTCTGCCCTAGCAGACATCTGCTTTCCTGCTGACAGATCTGAGTGGTTAGACAGGAGCAGGGGGCTCGCTCGGTCCTCTGAGCGGCACCCTTAATATGCATCTGTGGGGTGCCAGGTAGTTGACATGGCAGGCCTGGGCTCCTCTGAAGGGCCCCAGGTCTGCCATGTCTCAGCCACTATGACAGAAAAGCGTATGGTGGCTCACCTGTTGTGAGAGATGGTTTCGGTGCTCTGCTAAAAAGGAGGGTTTTTCCCTGGAAACCCTATAAAGTCAATAGATATGATTCATTTTGTATAGTAGGCACCATCATCCAGAACTGTACCAATATATTGTACAAGGATATATCCCAGGGACCAATTGGTTAGATATTTTTGCCACTGGAAGATATTAGTGTTCGATTTATAGAAATTTTTGAATTGCGTTCACGTATTCCCAGGCGCGTTTCGGGGCTTACATACCCCTTCCTCAGTGGTACGTGAACGCAATCTCTCGTTTCTTTCTGGTGGGAATCATCTCAGTAGGGTCATTTGGAAAATCCTGAATGGATTAATTTAATCCCAGATACATAATGCATGCAGTATATGATGGTGCAATAAAATACATCCATATAGAAGAGGCAATATATGTAACTTCATATCCAATACATTCCAGTATTTTTGCAAACATTGTATGTCGTCTAGCACTCATTCATTTTTTCTGATATACAGGAATGGAGACAGGGCGAGTGTATGAACCCATCTATACTAGGGTTGTTGTGATACCAACATTTTGATTAGATTTCAATAGCCTAAAAAAGTATTGCGATACTCGATACCACATGAAAAAAAAAAATAAACCAGAATAGCCTTGTGCATTCCGCATTTAAAAATAAAAAAGCGAATCGTGCAGTTATTTTTTCACACTGCATAGGAGATTTTGAACTTTTCGGACGTGGAGATTATTTTTTTTTTTAAATATACATGTAAAATTGGGAAAGGGGGTGATTTATACATAATTTGGTCTTTTTTTTAATAACTATTTCCCCCTAAGGGCTAGATTGGGTGAATAGGACAAGGGATTAAACTAAGAGATCTATCAGGGTGAATAGGACTTCACACTGTCCCTGCTGCCCTGTGCATAGTACACAGTAGCAGGGAGCCGACCATGGCAGCCAGGGCTTCAGTAGCGTCCTGGCTGCCATGGTAACCGATCGGAGCCCCAGGATTACACTGCTGGGGCTCCGATCACATCTGCCACTGCACCACCAATGAGAAGGGGGGGGGGGGACCCTGTGGCCACTGCCACCAATGATTTTAATACTGGGAGGTTGAGGGGGTGGGGGGCACACTGCGCCACCAATTTTAATACTGGGGTCGGGGCACACACTGCGCCACCAATGATAATTAACCTTTAATACAGATGGCAGGTCTCGGCAGCAGAATTACATAGCTGGGAGCTTTGATCAGCAGCAGTTAACCCCTTATGTGCCGCACCTGAGGGGTTAACTGCCGCTGATCGCGGCTATGCGATTCTGCTGCCGTCACCTGTATTTGTATTAAATGTTAAGTTTTATTAGTGGCGCAGTGCATCCGCCCCTCCTCCGCCCCTCTTATTGGCAGTGTGACTCCTTCTCCCCTGTGCTGCTGAGGAGAACACTCTGCGCGCTGACAGCAGCTCACTCATGGTCTGACACTAGACTGCACAGTAGTGCAGCCTAGTATCGATAAATGTCAAATCCTGGTATCGTATCGATATTTTGATACCCACAACAACCCTAATTTATACAGTGTGCGTATCATCACGATTTTTGTATTCTTATTGGTTGTCCATTAGTTACTTCTAGAGACTATTACTCTTACCGGTAAGTGGATTTTCTAATAGCCTCCACAATGGCACTCCAGGAGGGTGTCCCTGCTGCCCCAGGACAGGAAACAACGTAGAAGCTCAGGTTTAAAAGGCCCCCTCCCCTTACCTGCTTCAGTTAATGATCTAGGACTTAGTTCAAGAACTGTATTGATATAATAACATAAATAACATAACACTCCCACAATAATTACACAACTTGGGTAGGGAATCCAGTGCCGTTGGAGGCTATTGGAAAATTACCGGTAAGAGTAAGTCTTTTCCCCGGCGCCTCCACAACAGCACTCCAGGAGGATTAATAGAGAAATACACTCTAGGGTGGGACTACTGCAGATAAGACTTTTCTTCCATACGATAAAAAGCAAGATTTTGGAGTACATCTAATTTATAATGTTTAAAGAAAGTACTTGGATTCTTCCACATAGCTGCTTTGCACATTTGTTCTACTGAGGCAGAGGCATTTTCTGCCCATGAGGCAGACACGGCCCTGGTAGAGAGAGTGTGCTTTGATCCCTTTGGGGGGGGGGGGGGTTCAAGCTTCTCTGCAGGTAGCAGAATTCAATGGCGTTTTGGATCCATCTGGATATGGTGCTCTTGCTTGCCGCTGATCCCTTATGCTGGCCTTGATACTGAAGGAGGAGATGGTCCGATTTTCTGAATACCGCTGAGACTTCCAGGTAAGTTAGCAGACATCTTCTGACATCCAGATTATGGTATTTTCTCTCCAAGTCAGAGGCTGGATTTTCACAAAAGGATGGAAGCGACACCTCCTGTTGGCGATGGAATTTTGAGACCACCTTGGGGTGTGTCTAAGGATAATACGGTCCTCTAATACTATGAGATAGGGTGCTTTACAGGAAAAGGCCTGAATCCCACCTACCCTTTTGGCCGATGTTATCGCCAGTAGAAAGACAGTCTTTAGGGTCAGAAGCTTAAGTGAGATCTCCTTTAAGGGCTCAAAGGGCGCTTCCATTAAAACCTCTAATACTAAATTCAGGTCCCAAGGAGGAGTGGTAGAATGAATAAATGGGCATTTTCTGAATGCTCCTTTTATGAATCTCTTTATAAATAGTAAGTCTGCCAGTTTCACATCAAGGAAGCTACTTAATGCTGAGACTTGCACCTTTATGGTGTTAGGTTTGAGACCTTTGTCAAGGCCTGCCTGCAAGAAATCCAGTAGGCGTGGAATATTAGCTTCCCGATAGTGCAGTCTGTCTCCTGCAAACTCCAGGAATGTTTTCCATGTTCTTCTGTAGATCCAGGAGGTAGAGACCTTTTTACTACATAGTAGGGTGGATATTACGGATTCTGATAGGCCTCTTTGTTGTAAAATGAAGTCTTGCTACGTCTGAATGGAGCACAGGGCCCTGACGTAGTAGTCCCAGATAAGACGGGAGAGACCAGAATTGACCTGCAGACAGATTGTAGAGGGGAAACCAGGACCTTTTTGGCCAGAATGGAGCAATTAATATCAATTGTGCTTTCTCTTCCATTATCTTTATTAGCACCTTCAGAATTATACTGTAAAAGGGGGAAAGGCATACAGGAGATCTTTTGGCCATGGACAGGACAGTGCGTCCACCATCAGTGGGTGATCCCTGCTGGAGGGAACCGAACTCTAGTTGTCTGTTCTTTTGATTTGCGAAGAGATCCACTTTTGGTAACCCCCATTTGAGAGATATTTGCTTGAACATGTTGGGATCTAATGACCATTCTCTTTCTCTTAGAACCTCTCCGCTGAGATAGTCCACTATTCTGTTTTCCATGCCTTTTCATATTATTTTTTTCTGCCCAACTGAAGATTTTCCATGACAGCTGTTGTATTTCTTTGCTTCTGGTACCCCCCTGATGGTTTAGGTAGGCTACAGTGGTAGCGTTGGACAGTATCATTACATGATGGGATTTTACGTATGGAAGAGGTGTTGGAACTTCCAGCCGACAGTTCCCTTATGTTTCAAGAGGCTACTGACATCTCTGGGCTCCAGGTGCCCTGAACTACCTGATTTCCTGTATGGCCTCCCCAGCCTCGGCTGCTGGCGTCGTTAGTGATCTGATTTGCCGGTCGCCAAAAAAGATTTCAATTACTTACCGGTAATTGGTTTTTCCTCTAGCCCCCACAGCGGCACGACAGGAGGATACCCCGCCTCCCCAGGGACAGGAAACAACGTGGAGATCTTTAAATACTCCCCTCCCCTTACCTGCTCCAGTAAATAACCGAGAAAACTCTGGAATGGATGCAACAAAATTAATCTTTATGTATTATTGAGAATTAGACAAGGATACTCTCCAAGAAAGACAAAACAACTTTTTCCTTCTTTTCATCCTTTTTTTTTTTTTTTTTTAAATAAAAGTTAGAATAATCATTGGGAGGGAAATTCCCCGTGCCGCTGTGGGGGCTAGAGGAAAAACCAATTACCGGTAAGTAATTGAAATCTTTCCAAACACCCCCACAGCGGCACGACAGGAGGAATAACATAGGAATCCCAAATCAGGGGGGGACAACAGCAGATAACACTCTGCGAGCAAATGATAATTCCCTGTTCTTCAACACATCTAACTGATAATGTCTAAAGAAAGAAGGTGACGACCAGGTGGCTGCCTGGCAAATTTGTTCTAACGGAACCTCCGCTGATTCAGCCCAAGAGGCTGCTACAGATCGGGTTGAATGGGCTTTTAAGCCTGCCGGGGGAGGAACCTCCCTTAAGTCATAACAAGTCAAGATTGTCGATCTAATCCATCGACTAACGGATGCTTTGCTTGCCGCGTTTCCCTTATTTGGGCCTGCAAACTGAACAAATAGTCTGTCAGTCTTCCTGAGATCTTCTGTAGCCTTTAGGTAGGTAAGAACGGCTCTTCTTACATCCAGGTTATGGAAGCGTCTTTGTTCCTGACTGCCTGATGGGGATCCAAAGGAAGGGAGGGACACTTCCTGAAGACAGTGGAACTTAGAGACCACCTTGGGTAAAAAAGAGGGAGAATGTCTCAGTACTATCCTATCATCCTTGATGGACAGGTACGGGGGCCTGCACGAGAAAGCCTGTATCTCCCCCACCCTCCTAGCCGAGGTGATGGCTATTAAGAAAACTGTTTTAAAGGTAAGCATCTTTAGAGATATTTCAGATAAGGGCTCAAAAGGGTTGTCTGATAAGGCTGCTAGAACTAGATTTAAGTCCCAAGGAGGGACAGTGGACCTCACTATTGGCTGTTTTCTCCGAGCTCCTTTCACAAATCTCTTAACAAGGTCTATGTCTGCTAATTTTATATCAAGTAAGGCACTCAAGGCTGATATATGGACCTTTATAGTGCTTACTCTTAGCCCCTTCTGAAGACCTGACTGGAGGAATTCTAGGACCTTAGTGACTATAAGGGGACCTCTGGTATTCCCCCTTGTAAATCTTCTGAAAGACTGCCAGATCCTGTCATAGATCCTCGAAGTCACCTTTTTTCGACTAAAAAGAATTGTGGAAATTACCGCGTCCGAGAGGCCCTTTCCTTTTAATATTTCCCGCTCAGTCTCCATGCTGTCAACTGAAGTTGTGTTGTCCTGGGATGCCATACTGGGCCCTGGTGAAGGAGATCCGGGATGTTTGGTAGATGCCACACGTCTCCTGCTGACATCCTCACTAGGAGAGGGAACTATGACCTCTTGGGCCAGTAAGGAGCAATCAGGATCAGATTGTGGTTCTCCTGAAGTACCTTTTGCAGCACCTTGGGGATTAACGCAAAGGGAGGGAAGGCATACAGGTTTACTCTTGGCCATGGGTGGGAGAGAGAGTCCACTATAAGAGGGTGATCTGAATAAGCCAGAGAGCCGAACTTCTCTACTTGTCTGTTTTGACGCGTGGCAAACAGATCTATTTCTGGAAGGAACCATGTTTGTGCTATCCGATGGAATATCCTTGGGTTTAAGGACCATTCCCCTTCTTTCAAGACATCTCTGCTGAGAAAATCCGCCACTGTATTGTCTTCTCCCCTTATGTGAACTGCCGATATTGATAGTATGTTTCTTTCCGCCCATTGGAAAATCTCTTGAGACCCTCGCCAAGGATGGGCTTCTTGTGCCCCCTTGTCTGTTCAGATAGGCCACCGCTGTGGTGTTGTCTGAGAGTATTCTCACTTCTTTCCCGTGGACTTCTGAGTGAAGGGCCTTCAAGGCCTCCCATACTGCCCTTAACTCCTTCAGGTTGGAAGAGGCTAGGATCTGATTTTCTTGCCAGCCCCCTTGTATTACGGACCTGTCTGAAAAGGCCCCCCAACCGTTCTTGCTGGCGTCTGTAGTGATAGTGACTCACATCTGTTTGCTGCCACGGGACGCCTGTGTTTAGGTTTTGGTTGATCAACCACCAATTTACGGAGTCTCTTACATATTGAGGGACTCTTACTCTCCGTTCTAGAGAAGCTTTGCTCTTGTCCCATTCCCTGAGCATGAAAGCCTGGAGGGTTCTTGAGTGAGCCTGAGCCCACTTTACTGCTGGGATAGCTGAGGACATTAGACCCAAGATTTTCATTATTGACCTGATTGTCACTCTTGATCTGCTGCGGAACAGCGTAAATTCCTGCTTGATAGTCTGGACTTTTTCCTGTGGGAGGAAGGTCCTCATGAGGCCTGAATCCAGCAGCATTCCTAAAAAGATCTTCCTTTTTTCGGGCTGGAGGTCTGACTTTTCTATGTTTATTAGCCACCCCAGGTCTGTTAGGCTCTGCTTCACTATTTCTATCTGTTCTAATAGGAGACTTTTTGATGCAGCGGCTATAAGGAAGTCGTCTAAGTACGGCACAACTAATATGCCCCTTAGATGAAGATCTGCTATCACCTCTGCCATCACTTTGGAGAAGACTCTTGGTGCTGACGTAATGCCGAAGGGGAGGACCTGGAATTGATAATGGAGTACCACCGAACCCCGCTGTACTGAAAATCTTAGGAATTTCTGATGCTCTCTGCAGATAGGAATGTGGTAGTACGCGTCGGTAAGGTCTAGGGTTGCCATAAAGGTGTTTCTCTGTAACAGACTTAGTGGATTTTATGCTCTCCATCTTGAACCGTTTGTAGAGTAGATGTTGGTTCAGTCCCTTTAGGTTTATAATGGCTCTGTATGAGCCGTTCGGTTTTTTGACTAAAAATAAGGGGGAATAATAACCTGTTCCCTGTTCTGCTAGGGGAACTGACGCTATGGCTTCTTTTTGTAAAAGGATTTTTACCTGATCTAGTATTAGAGCTTGGACTGGACCGGCTTTTTTGGTGATGTGGAACACCTCCTGGGGAAGAGTGGAAAACTCCAACTTTAGGCCTGAGGAGACTACGTCCAAAACCCATGGGGAATTGGAGATATTCTCCCAGGCTGGAAGGAAGTACTTCAGCCTTCCTCCTACCCTGCATCTGGCGTCATTGCTTTGATGACCTTTGGGAGGAGTCAGAGGGGTTGAATAAAAACCCTCGACCTCTTCCTCTTCCCGAACGCCACCGGGGGGAAAAATCCCTTCTCTTTTGGTCCTGTCTGCCCCTAGATGTGGGAAAAAACCGTCTCTGACGAAAATTCTTTTGTTCCGAAGGAAACCCCTTCTTTCTGTCTGTGGCTTTATCAAGGATGTCGTCCAGTACTGATCCGAACACCCTATCACCTTCGCAGGGGATGCCGCAGAGTTTGTTTTTGGATGCCGCATCACCTGACCAGGACCTAAGCCATACTGCCCTTCTGGTAGAGTTTGAGAGGGCCGCTGACCTGGCTGCTAACTTAATAGAGTCGACCGAAGCATCGGCCAAAAATTTTGCCGCCTGTTTAAGAACTGGAAGAGAAGCTAAAATATCCTCTCTAGGGGTTCCTGATACTAGGTGCTCCTCCAGCTGGTTTAACCAGATAGACATGGACCTGGCTGTATATGTAGCGGCCACGCTAGGTCTAAGGATGGACATGGAAGCCTCCCAAGATTTTTTTAGTAGGGCCTCGCTTCTCTTATCCATTGGGTCTTTTAAGAGACCTAAATCCTCAAAGGGTAAGGCTGACTTTTTTGTAATCTTTGCTACGGGGGCATCCACCTTAGGACATTTGTCCCAAGAGGACGTATCTTCCTCAGCAAAGGGATATTTTCTTTTTAGGACCCTAGATACGCTTGGTCTCTTTTCCACATCGGTCCACTCCTTATTAATTAACTTTGTAATATTAGAGTGGAGGGGGAACACCCTCTTCCTTTTTTCTCCTAAGCCCTTAAACATTAAATCTTGTATAGTTTTGGACTGTTTAGACTCCTCTAGGTTTAGAGTTGCCCTAATGGTCTTTAATAATACTTCGGTCTCCTCAATGGAACAAAGAGGCTTCCCGGACTCATCTTCAGAGGAAAGAGGTTCAGACTCTGAGAGTTCCCCTTCATCAAGATCCACTTCCTGATATTCCGCCTCTAAAGTCGCAGGCATCTCAGCCATAGAAGTAGAAGGCTTCTGGGACGTAGCAGCTAGTCTTTGATCCACAGCGCTGCTTACTTCATCCTTAATAATATTTCTAATATTATCCAATAAGGAAGGAGACTCTTCTGCCACAATCTTTTCCAAACACTTGGTACAAAGGGCTTTTTTATACCCTGACGGTAGGGCCTTTTTGCAAATGGAACACTTTTTGACACGCTGGGCCTCAGATTTCTGAATTTCCCTGACCTATATTAGATATAAGTCAGAAAATTTGTTTAATAAAAAAAGGGGGGCTGCCTAGTCTGTAGAAAGGGAGAGGTACAGTCCCTTATCCAGTGCAGAAGGTCAGAAAACCTAAACCCCACAGTGAATCACAGGCAATATACATTCCTCATTTCCCTCCAGAGGAGGGTAGCTTACCGGGCTGCCGGTCTTGGAAGGATCCGAGGGTCTGCGCATTGCGTCCTCTCCTGATGCCGACATGCTGCAGGCTGTTCTTAGGACACCGCCGATTCCCGCCGTTTTTTTGAAATCTGCGCAGGGAAGTGACGTCTAACTCCCGCGCTTGTGAGCTCCCGCTCACGTGACCCGCGATCCTGTGGCTTCCTTCTCGCGATATCCGCGAGGAAGCGCTGCCCGGGGCTGCCTCCACCGGAGGACTTGTGCCTGGGAGACAGGGAGAACCGCACCGCAGTCCCGCGATCCTGCTCCCCTAACGACCTGCCGGCGATCCTGCTGATGGGCAAAAAAAATTCCCACCAGCGAAGAGAACTCCACGTCTTGCTCCCAGAGGGACAGGAAACAACTGGAGCAGGTAAGGGGAGGGGAGTATTTAAAGATCTCCACGTTGTTTCCTGTCCCTGGGGAGGCGGGGTATCCTCCTGTCGTGCCGCTGTGGGGGTGTTTGGAAAACTCCTCTTTGGAGATTTTTCTTTATCTACCACCAGAAGAGACATTTTTACTCTTAATGGAATTTCTATTCTCTTGTTTAAGGAGCTTTGATCTCTGTCGCAGGAGAAAATTTTTGTAATATCCTTGTGTGATGCTGGGCCCTTCGCACTGCGGGGATGGTGAATGTTAGGTGTCCTAACAGTCTCATAACATCCCTTATGGCCACTCTTTTGGCTTCACAGAATTGGGAGATCTTTTGACTTATGATCATCTGTTTTTCTGGAGGTAGAAAGGACATGAGGTTGTATGAGTAACAATGTTCCTAGAAATTTTTTCTGCTGACTGGGAACCAGGTCGGATTTCTGGGTATTTATTAGCCAGCCTAACTCGGTCAGTTTCTCCTGCACCGTGTGCAGATGCCCCTGAAGAGATGAGCCCGCTATCAGGAGGTCGTCTAGGTATGAAACTACTAAGATACCTTGAAGGTGTAGATACCACGTCACCTCGGCCATGATTTTGGAAAAAATTCTTGGGGCCGATATCCCAAAAGGGAAGGGCCTGAAATTGGAAGTGAAACTCCTGACCTCCTAGGAGTAGGGCTATTCTGAGATGTCTGTGTATGGGAACATGGTAGTATGCGTCCGAGAGGTCTATAGTTACCATGTAACAATTGCGGGATAGGAGATTCACTGTGGATTTGATCGATTCCATTTTGAATCTCTTGTAGGTCATGTATTTTTTTTAGCTTTTTTAAATTGATTAGTCTAAAGGATCAGTTTGGTTTTTGCATAAGGAATATGGGAGAATAAAATCCCCGCCTCTCCTGATCTTGCGGAACTGGAACAATTACGCCCTTTTTTAGGAGAGATGATCTCTAATTCTAAGGCCTGCTGTCTTTCTGGTCTTTTTAACAGTTTGTTGATGTGAAGTGCTCTGGAGGAGCCGTATCGAATTCTAGTTTGTACCCCATGGATACAGTGTTTATAATCCAAGGGGCAGATGAGATCTTTTCCCAGGCTTTGGCGAACATCCTTAGCCTGCCACCTACTTAATGCCTGGCGTCATTGACCGGGTTTGGAAGTGGATTTGGGGTTAAATAGGAACCCCCTCCCGCTCCCTCTGGAGGACTGCCATCTACCGGTGCAGTCTTTCCTCTTCTGGTCCGGTCTATTTCTCCTTTTGATTCCGAAAGGACAGACGTTGCTGATAAAATTTTGATTCTGAAGGAAATCCTTTGTCTGATTGTCACGGCTGAGGATGGGGGAAACCCTCAGCCGTGCGATGAAGGAAGATGGTCGCTGCTTGACCAGGACAACAGGATTAGGGAGCAGGTCCCCTCCTATCGTGTCCCTAACCTGACCCTAACTCCTAGCTGCATGGGCCGACCTTTAAGGTAGGAGGACCCATGCTCAGGAACCTCGGATCCCTAACTCACCCTCCGTCCGGTCCCTGGGCTAGGAGTCAGGGTAAGACAGCCCGTTCCTTCTAGACACTGAGGAACAGGGGTCTCACTGGCCAAGCTGCAAGGGAAGGGGAAACACCAACAGTCTTATAGATATGGCAGGTGAACTAACTAGTTCCACCTACCTGCCACAGCCTTGCAGTTTGTGGATCTGGGTTTCTGTGCGTGGATGTGTGGTTGCTGGGTTCTTCTCAGGTTGTGTCGACATCAGCCTGCCAGCACAGGGATCCAGTCAGCAAGGCTGTGGCAGGTAGGTGGAACTAGTTAGTTCACCTGCCATATCTATAAGACTGTTGGTGTTTCCCCTTCCCTTGCAGCTTGGCCAGTGAGACCCCTGTTCCTCAGTGTCTAGAAGGAACGGGCTGTCTTACCCTGACTCCTAGCCCAGGGACCGGACGGAGGGTGAGTTAGGGATCCGAGGTTCCTGAGCATGGGTCCTCCTACCTTAAAGGTCGGCCCATGCAGCTAGGAGTTAGGGTCAGGTTAGGGACGCGATAGGAGGTGACCTGCTCCCTAATCCTGTTGTCCTGGTCAAGCAGCGACCATCTTCCTTCATCGCACGGCTGAGGGTTTCCCCCATCCTCAGCCGTGACACTGATGCCTTCTCTAAAATGTCCTCAAGGACTGACCCGAACAGCTTATCCCCCTCACACGGAATGGCGCATAGCCTACTCTTTGAGCTGGCGTCACCGGACCAAGATCTAAGCCATATAGCTCTTGTGGAATTGGAGTGGGCTGAGGATCTAACAGATCTTCACCAGATCTGCAGATGCATCTGACAAGAAATTACAGGCTTGTTTTAGAGTAGGTATTGAGGCCAGGATCTCTTCCCTTGGAGTCCCTACTGCCAGGTGTTCTTCAAGCTGATTTAGCACTACTGACAGGGATATTGATGTGCATGTAGCAGCTATACTGGGCCTAAGCATGGCTGTGTTGGTCTCCCACGCATGCTTTAATAGCCCCTCGCATTTCTTATCCATGGGATCTTTTAGCAGGCCCATGTCCTCAAAGGGAAGAGACGTCTTTTTAGATATTCTGGCGACAGGCGCATCAATCTTAGGGCTCTTTCACACCTGCGTTCTTTTCTTCCGGCATAGAGTTCCGTCGTCGGGGCTCTATGCCAGAAGAATCCTGATCAGTTTTATCCTAATGCATTCTGAATGGAGAGAAATCCGTTCAGGATGTCTTCAGTTCCGGAACGTTTTTTGGCCGGAGAAAATACCGCAGCATGCTGCGCTTTTTGCTCCGGCCAAAAATCCTGAACACTTGCCGCAAGGCCGGATCCGGAATTAATGCCCATTGAAAGGCGTTGATCCGGATCCGGCCTTAAGCTAAACGTCGTTTCGGCGCATTGCCGGATCAGATGTTTAGCTTTTTCTGAATGGTTACCATGGCTGCCGGGATGCTAAAGTCCTGGCAGCCATGGTAAAGTGTAGTGGGTAGCAGGGGAGCAGCATACTTACCGTCTGTGCGGCTCCCGGGGCGCTCCAGAGTGACGTCAGGGCGCCCCAGGCACATGGATCACATGATCGCATGGCACGTCATCCATGCGCATGGGGCGCTCTGACGTCATTCTGGAGCGCCCCGGGAGCCGCACGGACCAAGTATACCGCTCCCCCGCTCCCCACTACTACTATGGCAACCAGGACTTTAATAGCGTCCTGGCTGCCATAGTAACACTGAACGCATTTTGAAGACAGATCCGTCTTCAAATGCTTTCAGTTCACTTGCGTTTTTCCGGATCCGGCGTGTAATTCCGGCAAGTGGAGTACACGCCGGATCCGGACAACGCAAGTGTGAAAGAGGCCTAAGTCGTATTGTCCCACAGAACTGAATCCTCCTCAGTAAATAGTTATTTCCTCTTAAAGGAGGCAGAGATTAAATTATTTTTCTCAGGATCTTCCCATTTTTTTTTAATCAATGATTTAATATTACTATGGACAGGAAAGACTCCTTTTCTTCTCCCCCAGCCCCTGGAACATTGTCCTGCACGGACTGAGGCTCCTTAGTCTCTTCAATTTTCATTGTGGCCCTAATGGTCCTTAACAGCCTTTCAGTCTCTTCTGGGCTACAAAGGGGTCTCCCTGATTCCTCAGAGGATTCGGTTTTCTCAAGGGATACTACTTCTCCCTCCTCAGAGTCGGGCTCCGGCTGCTGGTCTGACGCCTGAGATCTTTGCGAGGTGGAGGGCTGAGGAGAACACGGAGGGAGTCTTGTATCAATTGCTGATTTCACCTCTTTAATCACATCACAGATTGGTTCAAGAAGAGAGGGAGATTCCTCTGCCACCATCTTGTCCGTACATTTAGGACACAGTGACTTCTTGGATTTAGAGGGTAGGCATTTTCTGCACATCTTTTCTTAGATAAAGATTCCCCAGATCTTCTCGTGCTGGTGTCCTTGCTCTGAAAGATATTTAAATCCTTTTCAGGGCTTTATAATAGGGCTACTCTATACACCAGCACCACACCAGTGAGAGAATAGCATGTGCTCTCCCCCCCTAGACAGGGTCAAATAAAAACAGGAAGGAGGCTTACCGGGCTCTCGGCAGCAGGATCCACAGGTTTACGGGCCTCAGGAGATTCCACAGGAGCCGACATGTCACTGAAGTGAAGCAGGACGCTGAACTCCGCGCTCCAAGCCCTATATCCGCCAGTCCTCTGACGTCACCGGAAGTGACGCTGAGGACTGGCAACTTTAACTTCCGCCTGTGTGCGCGCGCGCGATCCCTCATTCCCATAGTAAGCCAGGGAACGGAAGCCTGTTGCTGCCTTCTCAGAAGGACTTATGCCTAAGAAACGGGGACAGGTTTGTTAACCCCCGACCTCTGCACGGCCCTCCCGGATAGGGCAAGTCTCCAGGCAGTGCTCGAACCCCCACCGTAGCAGGAGCAGCTTCCACGCGATCCCGAGGACAGGAAACAAACTGAAGCGGGTAAGGGGAGGGGGCCTTTTAAACCTGGGCTTATACGTTGTTTCCTGTCCTGGGGAGGCAGGGACACCCTCCTGGAGTGCAGTTGTGGAGGCACTGGGGAAAAATTCCATATATTCTTATCTGTATTCTGTGAGATTAAATACTTTCAATGTTACAAAACATTATCACTTGATACAGCGGAACAGTTCCATTATACTCATCACTACTGGAATACCAATCACTATAATAGTATTCTCTACCCACAGATTATATCTATATATTCATATCATGTCCTTATAATTTTTACCATCACTTTTTGGAGTATTGTAATTAATTTATCCCAATCACTGGACCTTGAATCATCTCCTATAGCACTGGACTCCACATTTTTTTTCATTGCTTTTTTTGTAATAACACACAATCACTGAACCAAATCCCTGTATAAGGACGTATTGTATCATAATTAACTGATCTGGAATATTTACATTTTTTTATATAACTACTGTAATAAATATTATATTTTAGCAATTTTACATATGAAATTTTTCTATAAATCAGACCCCATCTAATATATTCCAGTGGCCAAAATATCTAACCAATTGGTCCCTGGGATATATATCCTTGTACAATATATTGGTACAGTTCTGGATGATAGCATGCCTACTATACAAAATTAATCACATCCTGCCTGTCAGAATGACCGCACTGTAATACAGGAGTATTATACTGCATGCAAAAAAAATATAATTTTTTTTTTCCATACATAGAAAAGTGATCACATAATTGGCATTACTGCAACCAATACAACTGGATTTATTAAAATGCTCATTTAAAAAGGTATTTTTTTCTGGGGGGGGGGGGGGGTGATATACATATTGATGGCCTATCCTCTGGAAAGGCCATCAATATCAGTAAAAGATGATAAAAAAAAAATAGATCTATCTATCCTGACCCACATAGTAAAGTTAACATGTCATTATTACCGCACAGTAAACACTGAAAAAACAATGGCATAATTGAGTTTTTTTGTTTGCACTGTTGCTCCCTAAATTTTGTAAGAGGTTTATGATCCATTAGATGGTGGGATACATCACTAACTACTATGTGAGGTGGCCACTGGATCTCTAACACAGTATTGTCTGTATAGCCTAGTTAACCCAAGGTCCCTTGAAGAACCAGCTAGGCACTGGAGAAACGTGTCAGATGTTCAAATCTTGGGATCCAACCTGTGGTAGTTGGGCATTACATGAGGTTTATTGTAGGGGCATTAAGGGCTTAGCCACCGAGAATTGGGGTCGCCCTTTTCGGGTCGGGTGTTCCGCTTGTAGGCAGGGGCAGTGAAGGGACGTATAGGGATAGCAGACCCAACTTCACTTTGGACCCCACTTCTCTACAAAAGCAGCCCTAATGCAGTGGAACCACATTAATCAAGAAATCAAGTGATGGGAAAGAAAAAAAATATCCTATTGGTAGAACTGCGAGTACAGAAGGGCCGGACACAGTGTCCTGACTACAGCATAATAGTCATTTACCTAAATAATGACCCTTATTCAATACGGTAGTGCCTTTAGTATATGAAATATTAAGTGACATTGTGGGAGTTTAGCATTTTTTTTTTTTTGCGATATTTATTAAAGGTTGTTTTAATAGGGGTTTATAATTTTGTTCTGTGATACTGCTTTGAAACCTCTGACAACTAGTAACAGAGCCTTTCCCTTTAGTCATCTTTGATACTCTTTGAATGTAGTGATATTCATGGTAATTTAGTTAGTGAGCATATACAGGACTTTATTGTTCTAGTTATCAGAACTAAACCGGAGGCCTAAGGGCTAAGGCAACGGTACTGTACACTGAAGACCTTTAGGAGGGGCCAGGAAGCTAGAAAGTATAAGCTTCTATGTAAGAGCCGAGCTGCTCTGATGACTTCTGTTGGGCAAGATGTCTTGTAACAATCACATGGGCGTTAGCCAAATGCCGCGTTAGGAACTTGTTGATGGGTAGACCTCTCATTCTTTAACAGCTAGCATTTGTTACTTTACCCTGTATGTGATCTGCTTGAATATATACATATGTGTTTTATAATGGTTTAGTAAACTTTATACACCATAGCCTTGTCAAGCCCAATTTATTCCCGCTCTCAGAATTCACTGCAAATCAGTGCTGCTGGTTCCAACCTGTAACATAAATGTGACCTCATTGCAAACTGCTAGCAATTCATTCATAAACAGCTAGTAGGAATAATAGAGGGCTTCCACAACATAATCTCATAATAGATGCTTTAGATGTGTCATTAAGGGGAATGCAAGCGCATACAAAACAGCCAGCCAGCAGAGGTGGACCTGAACCTATCAATGGGTGGAAATTGAGCACAAGTTACCTGAAGACTTCTAGGCCCCAGCCGGCAAGTCCTGTGAAAATTCGAGGTGCCAAGTCACGGGCTGGATTAATGGGGTATCCACAGTTGAAGCCCATAGAGAGACCAACTAGGAGAACTACAAGACCAATGACAAATGGCTGAAGTCCTCGGGGGGCTGCATTATTGTCTTCATCAATGACGGCCAAAATGCAGATCATCAAGGCAGCAGTGGCAATCACCTGAGGCAGAAGACGTAGAAACAATATAACCCAGACCATAATCCCTATGGTGATAAACAGGTGACACAAGTACAGGTGTTCGTGATGTATAGGCTAGTTTCACACATGTGGCAGAGCATGCAAAGTTCTTCTGCTGGAATTCTCCAGATGCTGCCGTTCACCTCTGGAGCCCATTGACTAATGGGTACGAGGAGGGATCCAGCCGCTCCCCGATGTTTGTGCGGTGATTCTGCCAGACAAAACCTGTTGCAAGCAGCAATACTTATCCAGCTGAATCCCAGCATAAATGCCGGGGAGCACTCAGATTCACACCAGATCAGCCCCTCGCTCCTCAAAGGGGTTTTCCAAACTATAAAACATGCCCTCATAGATTATACTTACCCCACTCCCCAGCACCCATGTCACTTCTGATACCCGCGCGGTCACCCCTGCATCTCCCCATTGCACACATCAAAACATCTGGGTGCAGCCAATAGAAGGCCCCAACAGGGACAAGCCTTCCAGTCAAGGACTGTCATTAGCTGCTCCCCTCCCCCAAAGCTGGAGAATCACTATTGACAATAGTTCATATGATCCTGACCTCACAGCTGAATTTCAGTTGGGCTATCCTTGACGCCTAATATTTTATTTTTTTCCAGCTGCCATGACTGTTAAGCATTGTCTGGTTCATCTAGTGATTGGTTTTTAAGTACCTTTCTCACATATGGCTGTAGACTGCTTCAAGCTGAAAAGGAGATGAGGGAGGAGCATTATAAGGAGGGGCCTGGCACCTGTTCTCCACCAGTCAGCTTGCTGGCTGTGTTCTTAGGGATATTGATTGGCTAAGAGTAGACCAGGGTCGCCCTGCAAGGCTCCTCCTTTCATGTCCATTTCAGTTGGATGCAGACATCACAGGCTCTGAGCGCAGAGGCTCTTATACATTAAAGGAATTACATTTTAGGCTGCTTAGATTTAAATTTGTGTTCCCCAGTTTTCCAGAATAGTCCAACATGAAATCAGATCTTACCTGATCTGAGAGTCCATTGATCACACTCAGATGTTCTGATGGGTAGGAAGCAAATATCCCAGCAGTCGCCTGTGGTCCATACACTGTCCAGTTGCCACCACTGTATACATGAAGGGCGTCTAAATTGTATCAATGCGAGACAAACGGGTAGATAAGCAAAATACAGGGGTCTCAGAGGGAAAGCGCAAAGCAGTACAGAAGGTGGGGTCAATTTTAACTTGAGATTCAAACCAGTTTTCCTTAAAGGGATTGGGTCACCAGTAAATGTTATGTTGATCTACCATATTGACAGCACCCGGAGAAGACCAGGGAGCGGTGAGTAATACCAGCCCTACACTCACTGCTCTAACTGTACTGAGACCTTCCATAATGGAAGGTCTCAGTCTTTGCTTTATAAACAAACAGATTTCAATAGGCACCATGTAATCGAAATCGAATACTGGTTGTGGGATTTCCTTGACAATTTCTGGGGGTGTAAGCAGTAGTCAAACGGATTAACTTATTTTTGGGAGGATCCTTCTGATATAAGGGTATTGTAAAAAGTTCTGTACCCAAGCTGCTTTAGAAGGGTCTCCCAAAAGTTAGGTTGTAAACTATATGGTGTTGCTTAAACGCATTAGATTTGCCACCTCTGGGACACGCCACGAATAGAGCGCATGCCACTCATGTGCAGCATCCTTGCCATTCACTGCAATGGATCTTTCAAAAATAGCTGATCCAGCTACCTTTTTGGGGGGGGGATTCCCCCTCCCCTTGACAAGTATGTACGCAGTCCTCCCTAGGGCATTCACATGTGCTTACTATTGGATTTGCTCACCAAAATAAAGGATTTCTGTAATATTTTATTGTAAAATATGCCTTTTTTGCGCCAAAATAGAGTTTGTCCTTTACCTTGTCTTTAAACGTCTAGGGGGAAACATGATTAACCTGTACAAATATATCAATGGGCCATACAAAAATACGGTGAAAAACTGTTCCATCTAAAATGCCCTCAAAAGACAAGGGGACACTGCCTCCAACTGGAGAAGAAAAAGTTCAGTCTCCAGAAGAGTCAAAGCTTCTTTACTCTAAGAACTGTGAATCTGTGGAATAGACTTCCTCAGGATGTGGTCACAGCAGGAACAGTGGACAGTTTTAAAAGGGTTTAGATGAATTATTGAAAGTAAATTACATTAACGTATATGCAAACGTGTAGAAATCAGAGTCTGTTCCTTCTGGGATTTGAGTCCCCATTTATCCCTTGGTTGAACTTGATTGACTCATGTCTTTTTTCAACTGTATTAACTACGTAACTTTGTAAACTTCCGACTGGTTAAAGGGGTTCTCCAGGAATTAACAAAAAAAACTTGGGCTACTTTCACACTAGCGGCAAGGAACTCTGGCAGGCTGTTCCGATGCTGCTGCTAGTGCACGCATGCCCCCGGACTACCGGTCCGGCCCCATTGACTATAATGGGGGCAGGGCAGAGTTCCGGTGACAGCACGGCAGCGCATGCCGAGAGGCGGCCAGAATAAAAGTACTACATGTAGTACTTTTATTCAGGCCGCCTCTAGGCATAAGCTGCTGGAACTCTGCCCAATTATAGTCAATGGGGCTGGAGAGGTAGTCCGGGGGCACACGTGCCCTAGCGGCAGCAGCCTGCCGGAGTTCCTTAAGGCTAGTTCCACACTAGTGGAAGTTACTTTATTATAAATATATTCCTAAATACCTTTCATTAATTATAATTGCTCCTCAGACAAAACGAGCCATCAGGGGAAACAAAATGGCTGCCATCCTATTAGTACACACAAAACCTGTCCTAATCACACAGCAGGACAAGTTACTTCACAACACTGAGCTAAAGATCTGCCTTATCCTCCTCTCTGCTCTACTTGTCAGGTATTATGATCCAGAATACACCTGAATCCATGTAGGAATCAAGGTCATGAGGAGACAAAGTACCGAGAGGATGGACAGGACAGACTGCATACAAGAGCTGCTGCTCATTAGCCACATCCCACCTCTTCTCTGTACTTCAGGTCTCCTCATGAACTCTATTCCTACAGAGATTCAGCTAAAGATCTTAGCAGTATTCAGGATCATAACCCCTGACAAGCAGAGGAGGATGAGGCAGCTCTTTACTGCAGTGTTGTGAAGTAACTTGTCCTCCTGTGCGATTAGGACAGGTTTTGTGTGTGCACGCTAATAGAACGGCAGCCATTTTATTTCTTCTAATGATTGCTCCCTAGACAAAATAAACCATTATACCTAACGAAAAGTATTTGGGAATACATTTATACTAAAGTAATATTGAAGTATTTTCATTTTCTTAATTCCTGGAGAATCCCTTCAAAAAGAAAAACAATTCTTACCAAAATACAGAGCAAATACCAGGCTGGCACCAACAAAACAGCCGAGGAATTGTGCCAAGCAGTAGACTAGCATCAGCCTCCCGGACATCTTCTGGAGGAGGAACATTGATAGTGACACCGCTGGATTGAGGTGGGCACCTGGAAGATGAAACGGTAATTAGGGACCAAAGAGCCACCAATACAGGTCGCGGCATCCCATGAATGAGAGCTGCAGATGTGGAGCACTGCATTAGAAAAAACTACTATAAGTAGTGATGAGCGAGTCGAAGTCCACAAAGTGAACGTCAATCCGAATTTCAGGATAAATTTGTTTCGCCGCGAAGCCGAATTGCCTCGTGCTTTGTGGTAGCGAATAGATTTAAACTGAAATAGCGCAAAACAAAAAAAATAAAAAATACACAACTTACCTGACCCATTTGCTCGCACTGGGCCGACTGATGCCATCTTGCTTTAAGATCTTGGCCAAAATCCCGTGCACAGCGATTATGTCACCCAGCATGACGACATCTCGGACCAGCCCGCCACGAGCAAATGGATCAGGTAAGTTTTTTTTTATTTTTGTTTTACTCCAGATTATAACTATCAGATGCCGCTTTCTATGCATGCCTATACTGTACATGTATGACATTGTGCAGTAAAGGGAATATTCCATGAATAATGTAAAAAATTTAATATCGGACATAACCTCTTTCTAACAAAGCTAGAACCAGCCCCGTACCTCACATGGATCCAGAGATTGCTACAATTGCCTATACTTATATCAGCCTGACAGCTTAAGTGGCGTGTCCTTCATGCTGCAGCTCTCTCCCCATCTCAGCTCACAGGGCAGTTGAATGATAGAACTGAGCAGGTGCTACCACCTTGAAAAGGCATAAATAATAATAAATAATAAATAATCTATACAGATTCGTTTTATTAACTCAGCAGCTATACTAAACCTTTAAATATATGCAACACAGAAGTATTCAGATCCAGGTTTGAAGACTGTAGAATACTTTTTGTGGGACAATATTTCCCATAGGCTTTCATGCAACAATTAGAGGATTTAGCAGAAACATTGCAAATAAAATAATATAATAACCTATGGGCAACACCAGTCTATAGATCTAGTGCGTTAGGCCGTTGCAATTTGCGGTCCCCAATGCATGGGCACTATCCGTGTGGCTGCCGCGACAGATCTACACCCATTCAACTTAAATGGGTCCATGATATGTCTGGAAAAAAGAAGTAAATTTTTAGAACAAATAAAAAAAAAAAAAATTGGGCGGTGAAGAGGCACGAAGAGAAACCCCATAGTGCTTCTGTGCCTCCATTCCGCACCACTCCTTTCAAGTGCAGTGAGAAGGGGCGGATTAAGTGCATGATAGGCCCGGGGCTTTCTACTCAACTCAGGGCCCCCCCCCCCCCCCCTCCATTTTAGGTTTTTTTTCTGTATGAAGAGGCTGCGGTGCTTCGTAAGCGTCAGTCTCTTCCTAGGCCATAGGACATCACATTCATCATTCTCATGGTCTAGGTGCAGCTCTGTCCCATCTGAGTGATTAGGTCTGAGCTGTAATACCAAGGGCAGTGCCATCAAATGGACAGCGCTGCGCTTGGTAAGGAGCATCGCGGTCTCCTCAAACAGCTGATTGGTGGGGGTGCCAGGAGTCAGACCCCCATCTCATAACTGAGTACAGATGTCATAGATGTTACCTGCAGTCCTATGTAACATGACATCTCCTGTCATGTAGACCTTCTCTTTCCTCTTCTCCTCCGTTTGACCCAGACCGCCATGACTAATTCTTTCAGCCGCATCTCGTCTCTACAGAGTTTGTTACAGACATGTTAGAGTTCTCTTAATTGGGGTTATATATCAAACTGGTGTAAAGTAGAACTGGCTTAGGTGCTCATAGCAACCAATCAGATTCCACCTTTCATTTTCCAAAGGAGCTGTGAAAAATGAAAGGTAGAATCTGGTAGCTATGGGCAACTAAGCCAGTTCTACTTTACACCAGTTTGATACATTACCCCAAAGGTCCCTATAGTGTCTACAGCTATTATGTCCCCTAGAGTGTCCCCAGTAATAATAACACCCCATATTGTGCTCCAGGTAATAATGCCTGTATAGTGGCCGCAAAAATAATGTTCCCTAATAGAAACGCCCCCACACTGCCCCCATATAGTAATTTCCCCCACACTGCCTCCCATGTAGCAATTCCCCCCCACACAAAGTAATTTGCCACCCACACTGTCCCATCAAGTAATAACCCCACACACTGCCCCCATTAGATAATTTGCCCCGACTGCCATCCATTAAGTAATTTGCCCCCCACATTATTAATTCCCCCATGGTAGTAATTTGCCCCCCACTGTCCCTTCAGTGATATTTTCCTGTGCCCCCCAAAGTTGGCACAAAAAAAATTAAAATTAAAATAAATGCTAATACTTACCCGTGTCCCAGTCGGCACTCACTCGTCAATGGTGCAGGCGCACTGTGTCCGGGCACAGGCGTAGCACGATGACGTCATCACGCCCGCGTCGGGATTTTACTACCGCATAGGCTTCAGGCAGTGATCTGTGGCGGGGCAGGGAACTATGCGCTCCCATGCCCAGCCGTTGTTTGGGTCGGCGTTGGGGCCCCCCAGCGATGCCGGGCCCAGGGCAACCGGCCCAAACGCCCCAATTATAATCCGCCACTGGCATTGAGCAAATGGCCGGTGCCCGCATATTGCAGACCCGCTGGTTGCAGTGCCGTTTGCATGAGGCCTTAAGTTTTTAAAGAACCACTTTTATTTTACATATATTATGAACTAAATAGCCAAGGGCCAAATCTGAAGAGGCAGAGCGCCTCAAACCAGTCTAATTTTATAGTTTTAAATCTTTTTTTATATGCACTTCGATGTGTGGACAGCGCAGTGCGGTGAGACTCTGCCCCTCTGTCTCTGCAGAGCCAGGCATGAGGGGAAATGCGGGATTCATCAGGAAAATCATATCCGAGAAGGAATCAAATAAAACAGTTATACACAAGGTATACACAAAAGCCTCTATCTTATTCTTTAATAATGAGCCATCCTGCACTTTTGCTCTCTGGTATGAAAACGGAACGGAATGCATCTTGGAGCACTCCGTTCAGTTACGTTTCGTCCTGATTGACAATGAATGTGGACAAAACTGAAGCGTTTATTTCCGGTATTGAGACCCTATGATGGATCTTAATACCAGAAAATATTAACGGTAGTGTTAAAGTAGCCTACGTAATGTATGTACACAGTGACTGCACCAGCAGAATAGTGAGTGCAGCTCTGGAGTATAATACAGGATGTAACTCAGGACCAGTACAGGATAAGTAATGTAATGTATGTACACAGTGACTGCACCAGCAGAATAGTGAGTGCAGCTCTGGAGTATAATACAGGATGTAACTCAGGATCAGTACAGGATAAGTAATGTATGTACACAGTGACTGCACCAGCAGAATAGTGAGTGCAGCTCTGGAGTATAATACAGGATGTAACTCAGGATCAGTACAGGATAAGTAATGTATGTACACAGTGACTGCACCAGCAGAATAGTGAGTGCAGCTCTGCAGTATAATACAGGATGTAACTCAGGATCAGTACAGGATAAGTAATGTAATGTATGTACACAGTCACTGCACCAGCAGAATAGTGAGTGCAGCTCTGGGGTATAATACAGGATGTAACTCAGGATCAGTACAGGATAAGTAATGTATGTACACAGTGACTGCACCAGCAGAATAGTGAGTGCAGCTCTGCAGTATAATACAGGATGTAACTCAGGATCAGTACAGGATAAGTAATGTAATGTATGTACACAGTCACTGCACCAGCAGAATAGTGAGTGCAGCTCTGCAGTATAATACAGGATGTAACTCAGGATCAGTACAGGATAAGTAATGTAATGTATGTACACAGTCACTGCACCAGCAGAATAGTGAGTGCAGCTCTGCAGTATAATACAGGATGTAACTCAGGATCAGTACAGGATAAGTAATGTATGTACACAGTGACTCCATTTTTCACAGACATCAGTATGTTAGCGGCAGCACTGTGAATGCAGGTACTACCATACACTGTATGTACATAGGTTTAAACTCGGCAGCTCACCTGAGACTCCAGCGCAGACGTAGGCTCCAGCAGTGACGGCAAAACCAAACGCCATATTGACGCTCAGAAACTGAGCTTTGGCAAAACCACTTAACTCCATCTGAGCCACAGAACCGCAACCAAACAACTGTCAGGGAAAAGAAAATAACGACTTTAATGGTGGCCACATCTACATGCAGATATCTGCACACCTGGGACAAATAATACCCATCACTATGATGAGCATGACCATGCTGACACCATCCCAACAGAAAGGAGTCTGCAGGAAAGTCCCAGAAACCGGTGATCTGCACAGAGGCATCTCACTAGCGCCACCTTGTGGAAGTGACTCCTATGAATCAAAACCTGACTTAACAAATCTTGGGATTTGACAATGGAAAATGCCAAGCCAGATATCTGTCCATACACAGCCGTTTCGGGGTGCTTGCCCCTCATCAGTACAGAGTGGGATTCTGGCTGGCTCCGTGTTGTCTGGATGTAGCTTAGACTAGGGGTACTGAATCTCCTTAAACAGACCAGTCCTGTATGGAGACTTCCTGGAAGTGCTCCATGCTTTCTTTGGGACATAACTCTGCACATTTTCCCATGGAGTACTTCCAGTATCTCCCAAGGAAAGCATGGCGCCCAAGCTGCATCCAAGGCACAGCCCCCAGAATCCTACTCTATACTGACAAGGGGCAGGTGTAATGTCCTGGAGGAGGGGTACTTTGAAGTCTGGACATTTGTGAACATTTGCCCCCCCCGTTTCCTCCATGCAAAGTCATCAACTCCTCACTTTATTTTACTTTAAAGGGTTAACATACATCGGACTGACCTTTTGCATGTCTGGTTTAGCTCTGTTATGTCTGAAAACACTGCTTCCATTGTAACATTATATTTGTTTGTGCAGAGTTTCTCCGCTCCACCCACCATAAGCTGTATCTGAGGGGAGCGGTCAGAGGTGCTCTGCAGTTGGGGACCAGTGCTTAGAGGAGACTCTGCCAGACGACAGATTGGAGACAACTCGGGCCTTTCCTCAGCATAAACCCTTCTCCTGCCCAGGAGGAGATGGGAGAAGCCAGCCCAACGCCGCGCCTGTATTGGTTTTTACCCGTTCCTCCAGTAAAGAAGCCCCCTGGTTCACTGCAGACCCCGACTCTCTGGACTTATTTCCCATTGGGTTCTTTTACACCAGCGTGTCCCTTGTGGGAATCTGGCTCCGTGTGAGCGAGGGATTGTGCGGTCTGGACTACAGAAGCGCACGGCATTGATTATGCTGTCTGCCTCGCCCACACGGAGCACAATTCCCGCAAGGGACACGCTTGTTTGAGGGGGGTGCACCACGCCTTACCATCCCTTCCAGAGAGCAGCTACAGGTGGTGACACCATGACAGTGTCCGGGGGGGCCCAGCGTAGCATTGGGGCCACCTGAAACCAACCACAGTCTGGCTTGGCACATTTCTTTTCTCATGTCTCAAAGCTTGTTAAAAAGTCAGATTTTGACTCCGGTAGCCACTTCCAGAAGGTAGCGCTAGCGAGATACCTGCATGTAGTTTTCCCATGGAGCACTTTTTAAAGGGCATCTGTCAGCAGTTTTGTACCTATGACACTGGCTGACCTGTTACAAGTGCGTTTGGCAGCTGAAGGCATCTGTGTTGGTCCCATGTTCATAGGTGCCCGCGTTGCTGAGAAAAATTAAGTTTTAAATATATGCAAATGAGCCTCTAGGAGCAACGGGGGTGTTACCGTTACACCTAGAGGCTTTGCGCCCGCTGCAATTGCCGAGCACTCCACTTTGACAGGGCCAGTCAGTGTAAGGGCTCATGCACGAGAGTTTTGCGGTCCGTTTTTCTGCATCTTTTTCCTCTGATTCAAGTCCTCTTCCGTTCCATTACTCCACAAAACATATCCGTACGGTTTCTGTATTTGATCTGTTTTTTTTGGGCAGAACGGAAACAGTAAGTTATTAATCACTAAACACATGAGCAATATGGGCTGGGGATAGCATTTCTAAAGTATGGATCCGCAAAATACTGATGAAATATGGATGACCATTGGATGTGTTCCGTGTGCGTTCTGTATTTTTTTTGCGGACCCATTGACTTGAATGGGGCCTCAGACCGTGATTAGCGGACAATAGGACATGCACTATTTTGCGGACCAAATACGGAAAGCACATGGAGTACCTTCCGTTGTTTTTGCGGACCCGTTGAAGTGAACAGTTCCGAAAAAAAAATAAACAGAACGGAAGCGGAAAGAAAAGGTGCATGAGCCCTAAACCTCATCATGCCTGGCCCTGTCAAAATGCAGCGGCAGCAGAGAGGGCAGAGCCTCTAGGTGTAATGGCAACGCCCCCTTTGCTCCTAGAGGCTAATTTACATATATTTAAATATCATTATTCTTAGCAATGCGGGCACATAGGAACATGGGACTAACACAGATGCCTTCAGCTCTCACATATAACAACAGGTCAGCCAGTGTCATAGGGACAAAACTGCTGACAGATGCCTTTAAAGGAGAGCCAGCATCCTGATTAGGGCTCATTCACACGGCTGTATGAAAGGATCCGCACCCGTTCCGCAATTTTGCGGAAGGTCTGCAGATCCATTTATTTCTATGGGCCCTCAAAAGATGCCGACAGCGCACACTGTGCTGTCGGCATCCGTTATTCTGTACTGCGGCTCCGCAGAAAAGATAGAACATGTCCTATTCTTGTCCACAATCCGACAAGAATAGGCATTTTCTATTATGGTTGCGGCCATGCGCGGTCCGCACCTGGCCGGTATCAGTGTTTTGCGGATCCATAAAGCACTACGGCCGTCTGAATGGGCCCTTAAGCAGAATGGGATGAAGACGCAGGCAGTTTGCTACTGACAGAAGCGCAGATAATGTGGTCGGTTGTCGGTGTTTCTGAAGGGAATCCTGGTTTGGTCTGTGTGTCAGTGCTGCACAACTCTGCACAGCTGAGAGTTAATTTAAAGAAATTTTCTGAGAATCTCCTATAAATGATCCGTAAAATACATAAGAAACACAGATGGTGCCGGTGTTGGACAAAAATATAGTACGCTTCTGTGCTAAAACCATGGACCGTGCTCAAACGTCTGCACACACATGAAAGTGAACGGGTGCGCAGCCTGGGGAGAACACAGCAGACGTTAGTGAATCGCAGGCCTCATTCACACGTCAGTGTTCGGTCAGTGATTGAGCCAAAACCAGGACCGGAGCCTCCACAGACATGAGGTATAAGGGAAAGATCTGCACCTGTTCTGTGTTTAGAGCCGCACCTGGTATTGGTTCAAAATCACTGATGTGTGAATGAGGCATAAGGCCTTACACTGCAGTTTTTCCACGCAGAAGAAACACGTAATCCGCAATGTGCGCAGGCAGCCAAATATCATGTACACTTAGTTTTTTCGTTCCGTGCGAAAGCGGACCTGCCACGCAGATTTTGAAATCCACAGTGTGTCAAGTCTTTGTAGGTTTGGTTCTTTTTTCTGCACATTTAACCCTTTTTAATGCAAGGGCGAGATCAGCAGCAGAAACCTGCATGTGCCGCTTACGGTTTTTGGAAACACAGATACAGAACCCACGTGGATACTGTCGCACATTGGATACTGAGGGTTTCTTTTGGGAACCCACTCAAAATTCCTCATCCAGTCCTGAACACGTGAACAAGGCTTCATATCCATCCAGGGTGCACTGGAAGCTCAGCTCCAAAAAGAGGTTCTGCAGCATTCATTATAAGGAGTCCTAATAACATTACATTTCTTTACTTACAATCAATATGACAGTTCCCAAAAACTCAGCCAGCCCACAGCGCACATAGCGATTTTCCGTCCTAAACCTTAATTTGAGCCTTTTCACGAGCAGAGCATAAGCATCCATGTTTCCTGCACCGCCACCATACGTCTGACCTGTTACTGCTGCTGTTGCACTTTATAGCCTCCACCTGCAGAGGGCGCCAACCAGCTCAGAGCCTGATCTAAATGCAGCTGATTTAATTTGCTTCATTAAAGGGAACCTGTCACCATGATTTTGTGCATAGAGCTGGGGGCATGGGCTGCTAGATGGCCACTAGCACATCCGCAGTACCCAGGTCCCATAGCTCTCTGCGCTTTTATTGTATTAAAAAAATGTTTTGATTGATATGCAAATGACCTGATATGAGTCCTGTAGCCGGAGATGAGTCAAGCGGAAAGGAGCCCAGCATGCGCAGTGTCGGCATCATGTTCCAACTACGCATGCGTTAGCTCGCGCATCGCAAGATTTCGGCACTCCAGCTCTGTGACGTCAGCCAGCAAGGAGGAGATTCGGAGGACACGGGGCGGTGCTGGGCTCCTTTCCGCTGGACTCATCTTCGGATACAGGACACATATCAGGTTCATTTGCATATCAATCAAAACGTTTTTTTAACACAATAAAGGCACACAGAGCTATGGGGACTGGGTATTGTGGATGTGCTAGCGACCATCTAGCAGCCCATGTCCCCAGCTCTATGCGCAAAATCATGGTGACAGGTTCCCTTTAACCCATTGATTGACATATCTCTTGCAATAGTCACACGTTAGAACACAGTGTGACGCATTCAGAGCGCCTTCACGCACACACTGCAGATTTTGTGGCAGAAAATTCAGCGACTGCAAATCAGTTACATTCATTTGAATAGGGCGGCAGCGCATGGATTTCTGCAAGCCAAATTAAGGTGAATGGAACTGCATTTTCAGTCGTGGAATTTTCCGCCACCAAAATTTGCCGCGTGTGAAGGCACCCTTAGTCCTCATGCACACGACAGTATTTTTTCACGGTCCACAAAACGGGGTTTAGTTGTTCCGTGATCTGTTTCAGTTTTTTCTTCCGTCCGTGCGTCTTCCGTGATTTTTGGAGGATCACCAGACATGAAGGAAAGTTAAAGAAAAGTCGTTTTGATGTCCGCCTGGCCGTGCGGAGCCAAACGGATCCGTCCTGACCTACAATGCAAGTCAATGGGGACGGATCCATTTGACGTTGACACAATATGGTGCAATTGCAAACGGATCCGTCCACCATTGACTTTCAATGTAAAGTCAGGAGTCCCTATCAGAGTTTTCTCCAATCCGATGGTATATTTTAACTTGAAGCGTCCCCATCCCCATGGGAACGCCTTTATGTTAGAATATACCATCGGATTTGAGTTATCGTGAAAACTCAGATCCGACAGTATATTCTAACACAGAGGCGTTCCCATAGTGATGGGGACGCTTCAAGTTAGAGTATACTAAGAACTGTGTACATGACTGCCCCCTGCTGCCTGGCATCACCCGATCTCTTACAGGGGGCTGTGATCCGCACAATTAACCCCTCAGGTGCCGCACCTGAGGGGTTAATTGTGCGGATCATAGCCCCCTGTAAGAGATCAGGTGCTGCCAGGCAGCAGGGGGCAGACCCTCCTCCCTCCCCAGTTTTAAATTCATTGGTGGCCAGTGCGGCCCCCCTCCCTCCCCTGTATTAAATTCATTGGTGGCCAGTGCGGCCCCCCTCCCTCCCCTGTATTAAATTCATTGGTGGCCAATGCGGCCTCCCCTCTCCCCCTCCTAATTAAAATCCCCCCCATCATTGGTGGCAGCAGAGAGTTCCGATCGGAGTCCCAGTTTAATCGCTGGGGCTCCGATCGGTTACCATGGCAGCCAAGACGCTACTGCAGTCCTGGCTGCCATGGTTACTTAGCAATTTTAGAAGCATTATACTTACCTGCGCTGTCTGTGGCCGGCCGGGAGCTCCTCCTACTGGTAAGTGAAAGGTCTGTGCGGTGCATTGTTTATAGCACAGACCTGTCACTTACCAGTCGGAGGAGCGCCCGGCCGGTCACAGACAGCGCAGGTAAGTATAATGCTTCTAAAATTGCTAAGTAACCATGGCAGCCAGGACTGCAGTAGCGTCCTGGTTGCCATGGTAACCGATCAGAGCCCCAGCGATTAAACTGGGACTGCGATCGGAACTCTCTGGCCGCACTGGCCACCAATGATGGGGGGGTGATTTTAATTAGGGGGGGAGAGGGGGTGCCACACTGGCCACCAATGAATTTAATACAGGGACGGGAGGGAGGGGGGGCCGCACTGGCCACCAATGAATTTAATACTGGGGAGGGAGGGCGGTCTGCCCCCTGCTGCCTGGCAGCACCTGATCTCTTACAGGGGGCTATGATACGCACAATTAACCCCTCAGGTGCGGCACCTGAGGGGTTAATTGTGCGCATCACAGCCCCCTGTAAGAGATGTGAAAACTCAGATCTCAAAAGCTGTTATGCAGACGGATCTGCGGATCCGTCTGTGCGACAGTAGCCTACGGACACGGATCACGGACGAGGATGAGAATCTTGTGTGCCTCCGTGTTTCTTTACGGACCCATTG
This sequence comes from Bufo gargarizans, assembly GCF_014858855.1. Taxonomy (NCBI): domain Eukaryota; kingdom Metazoa; phylum Chordata; class Amphibia; order Anura; family Bufonidae; genus Bufo; species Bufo gargarizans. Next base: position 560,218,969 of record NC_058082.1, on the reverse strand, counting down.
ACTTAAATAGATCCGCGAACCTTTGTCCGTCAAAAAAATAGGACAGGTCATATTTTTTTGACGGACAGGAAACACGGATCACGGACTCGGATGACAAACGGTGCATTTTCCGAGTTTTCAACGGACCCATTGAAAGTCAATGGGTCCGCAGAAAATCACGGAAAACGGAACAACGGACATGGATGCACACAACGGTCGTGTGCATGAGGGCTTACTAAGCTCACCTTTTTTGGCAAAGCCTGTCTGCAATTTGCGCCTGATTTATTAGGCCTGGTTCACACTTGCATTGTTGTTTTCCGGTATTGAGATCTTGCACTGCGTCCTACAAGATCAGCATACTCTTTCTCTGCTGAAATACTCTGTGCTGATAGTGAACCTTCTCCTCCCACTTTGGAACTCTCATTCTGTGACCTCCTACTTACTTCCATTGCCCTCCCCACATCATGACACTGTCAACCCGGCCCTCACATCGCCACATGAATGGACAGGTCACTGCCTCCTACAAGATCAGCACGCTCTTCTTCTGAAACACTCTTTGCTGCGAGTGACCACCTATTACCTACCACTTATCTCTTTTGCCCTCCTCACATCATAACACTGTCATCCCTGTCATCACATCACCTCATGAATGGTCACTGCCTCCTGCAAGATCAGCACACTCTTCCTCAGCTGAAAATCTCTGTGCTGCTAGTGACCTCAATCCTCCCAATTTGTAATTCTCATTCATTTACCTCCCACTTGTCTCCTTTGCCCTCCTTACTTCATGACATTGTCAGCCAGGTACTCACATCATCACATGAATGGACAGGTCACTGCCTCCTACAAGATCAGTACACTCTTCTTCTGAAACACTCTGTGCTGCTAGTAGCCATCTGTTCCCTCCCACTTGTCTCTTTTGCCCTGCTCACATAATGACACTGTCAGCCCTGTCCTCACATCACCTCATGAATGGACAGGTCACTGCCTCCTGCAAGATCAGCACACTCTTCATTTGCTGAAAATCTCTGTGCTGCTAGTGACCTCAATCCTCCCACTTTGTAATTCTCATTCATTTACCTCCCACTTGTCTCCATTGCCCTCCTTAATTCATGAAATTGTCAGCCCGATCCTCACATCACCTGATAAATGGACAGGTCACTGCCCCTTGCAAGATCAGCACACTCTTCCTCCGCTGTTGTCATTATTCCCATTCTCTGGCCACAGGATTTGCCATTCTTGTCCACAGAGGGCACCTTGGAAGGGAAGATTAAGACCGACTGAACACAGTTCTGGGCTTTGGCCTTAGCAAGCCTCTTGGGGTACACCTTTCAATATAGTAGTAAGGATGATGGGAGTTGTTGTTTGTAATCAGTCAATGGCAAGACTGGCGTATTCAGAAACAATGACTCATTTATTAATCAACATGTACAAACAGAGGTTATTAATCGCTGTGTATTCAAGTTCACAAGCCGGGCCCTGAATGATGCCCACGACCTCCACAACATCACCCGGGTAATGTCATCCAGGCACTCGCAACGGGATACATCACAATACACTTTGTGTAGCCCAAATTTATAACAGCCTTGTTCCCATATCCCATTGGGAGGCTGACGGCCGCAAACAATGTGACCACCTGTACCGACCGGATGAACTATTACTTGCTATCTCAGAAACGGCACCACTCTTGCCCATAGGCTGTGTCTGGTATTGCAGCTTCAATGGAAAGGGCCTGCAGTACCAGACTCAGCCTATGGGCAAGAGTGGCACTGTTTCAGATTTTTTTTTTTTATGCAGACCTTTTTTTTTTTTTTTTAACTAATCTTGAACAATCTCTTTAATGCATCCCGTAAAACGGAGGCAACCTGCGTGCTACACCTGAGAACCCCCGTTGTGGTAATAATTTGTAATGAAGGATTTTGTGCTCCTTATAGAGCACCAGGTGTTCCTTCTTTAAGGAATTTGTGTCGGCTCCTGAGACATAGACATACGTTTGCATAGGAGCTGTATACACAAAACGGAGTGCTAAAAAAAAGTGTACATTTCATTGAACTTTAAGGTGGTTGCAGCCATTTTGAAAGCTATCTCACCCCAGTCTAAGGAAAGGAGCCACTTGCTCCTCATTTATCATCAGTGATGGCAAGTTCACCGTGTTCGCCCCCGCGAACACATGCGGGCTGCCATCTTAAATCATAAGTCCGGCGAGGCACAGGTAAGTCCTTACTTGTGCCTGCGCCGCGAGCCGGTCTGAAACAAATGTGGTCACTGGGAGCAGGCAGTTCCGAGAACAGCCCGATAAGGGCCCCCGGTGGCTGTTCTCAGAACTGCCTGCTCCCGGTGACCGCATTTATTTCAGACCGGCGCGCGGCGCAGGCACAGGTAAGGACTTACCTGTGCCTCGCCGGACTTGTGATTTAAGATAGCAGCCCGCATGTGTTCCCGGGGGCGAACACGGCGAACTGGCCATCACTGTTTATCATGCCTCTTGGTAAATATGGCGCATTCAAATTATCAATTTTTTTGAATATTGATTGTACGCCTGGAATTTTGTGCCGTATCCAGGCCTTTTGACTAAAACATGGGCCCTCATTTATTAGTATTAGAAAAACATGTCTACAATTTTTTAAGCCAGAAACAGCGCCATCCCTGTCAGCAGGGTGTGTGTGGTACTGTATCTCAGCACCATGGACAGGTGTGTTGCTGTTTTTGGAAGAAAGCAGCCATGTTTTTCTAGTACTGGACAACCCCTTTAAGCAATTTTTGGCATAAAAGGTGGCAAAAAAGGCGTGTGACAAATTTGAACAAAAAAAGTGGGCGCACATAGTTGCCAACTGTTCGAATTTGGCGGGACTGTCCCTGATTTTTGCACTGTAAGTCCAAAAATGGGTGGTGCTAGCAAAAACCCTGCCCATAAGTGGTTGTTCCTCGGTGGGGCCCGGGCACCTGAAGCGTTGGTAACTATGGGCGTGGTCTCTGAGAAGACTTGGGGCCTTCTTTATCAAAATTGCCTCAAAGAAAAATGGCATGTGTTGCCCATAGCAACCAATCACAGCTCAGCTTTCATGTCTTAAACGGCTGTGGTAAAATGAAATCTGCAATGTGATTGGTTGCTATAGGCAGCAAATAGTTATTTCTTAAAGGGGTTTTACAGGATTACTTTGTTTTTTAACAGACGCGCTCATGTATTTTCTTACCTCGTGTACATCTTCCCCATCCTTTTTTGGATTCCCCTGACCAGTAATCACCCTATAAACCATTTTTGGTCTGGGGGCCACATTGTCACATTGCTCTAGTTCAAAATTTGTCCCAAAAAAATGTGTCAATCTCCGGCGCTCCCATAGAAATTAATGGATGCCTCCATTTCTGACCAGCCGCTCCGTTTTATTTGGGGAAAACTGTGCAAAGCATTTTTTAAAGTGATCTTAAAAAATTTGCTCCTTATTCATTAATGGGGTCATTTATCAAACTGGTGTAACGTAGAACTGGGTTAGTTGCCCATAGCAACCAATCAGATTCTACCCTTTATTTTCCAAAGGGGCTGTCTAAAATGAAAGCTGGAATCTGATTGGTTGCTATGGGCAACTAACCCAGTTCTACTTTACACCAGTTTGATAAATGACCCTATAAGTGTTTAAATTGACACCAAAATAAATAATTAAAAGGAGTTCTCTATTTCGTGACAGTCATCTTGATATATATCATTTATAGTTTCTGGTGAATGGGGCGATAACAGTGAACAACGATTTTAGTTGGAGTGGGCATTTTTTTTCTTTCTTTTATTTGTAATTTTTGTAATCATTAAAAAAAAAATATTATATATATTTTTGCCACATATATCCCCCAAGATCTCTGGTAACGCAACACTTTTTAAAAAAAATTAATTTTTTTCCTTTTTTTTAATTTTATTTCTGTTTTATTATATTTTTTATTTTCCTTTTTTTTTTTAAACATTTTTTAATCTTTCTTTTTTTTACTTATTATTTTAATACATTCTATATATTTTTCACACGATCAGCTGCGTTTCTCTCCAGCGGGAAGGGGACTTCAGTCCACGGCCCTGCGGGCTGCATGCGTTCCATGGCCTGTGGACCGTAAACCCCTGATATATAACCAATCACTCTGGTTCATGTCCATCCTGTATGTAGCACTTCCTGTTGCTGTATCTAACTATACCCATGATGCACTTCACTTGTCTCTGCCACCGCTCCAGCACCGCACCTAACCACGCCCAGGCCATTTATAGCTCCTCCCACTTACCTAGTTACATAGACACTCCCCTATCACTGCCCCGCCCATGGACATAACATCACAGGAAATAAAAAAGAGGTGCAGTGATATGGCCTCACGACCACAACCCAGAACAGTAGAAATATATTACAAAATTGAGGTGACCTTCATAAATGATTATTTTGAAGGATCTTGATGCAAACTAGAAAATCCCTTTAAGACTGGTTTTGATAAAATTGTGTCCATTTATATTAGTTAGATTTATTAATGAGAAAGCCCTGTCTCCTCTACTTAGACTGATGTATGATATGCCAGTCATAGGGTCTGCATAATTGCAAGCCTAATTTTCAGAGACAGTCCCTGCAAATTCGGAGCATTCCAGCATGGTTTGGGTGCATTCCCGGGGTGGGCTCTATTTGTCTCAAATTTGCCAACTGCAAAGTTCATCAGTATGGGGCTATGTGCCCTTCTAGAGTGCGCGTTTTTCTACTAAACGGCACCATTTTAATGTTAAAACTGGCGCGAATGACTTAAAAATTGTGATCCAGTAGAAGACCAATGGCTCGTTCAAAATGGCTGCCTTCATAGTTTACCGGCTATAGGATTGTGTTACCTTATTATTATACTGTTAGAATTAGTCTGACTGTGTTTATATTTTTCAATACTTTGGACAACCTCTTGCGGTAGGCCCTTTAGGGCATTTGATCGTAATAGGAAGGTCCCCAGCTTGGAACAACACATGAACCCAGTCCTTGGGGCACTAAACAAGTGTCGTATGCTTGACTCATGGGAATATCAGTAGTAATACTTCAGGGCATCTGGACTTTTTTTAATATTCTCTTGAAGATATTTCAGTAGTCATCCAGCTGGCTCTTAATTACAATGACTTGTACAAAAAAATCTCCACCATTAAATACTGGTGACTCATGCTTCTTTTTGCGTAATCTGTTCATCATGATCAACACAAAGTCAAGAACCTCATGGAGCAAGAT